>NW_028159473.1:12500-82500 GCF_964263955.1 Coregonus lavaretus
TAGGTCTAAAAAGTGGCTAGAATTGCCACTTTCATCATGATTCTCTCAAAAATGTTTTGTGATACAAATGTAGAAAGCATATCAAACATCCTTCCAATGAAATTTCGATGTGAGAATTGCCAGAACAATCTGAGATACCAAAAATATTTGAGGGCCATGTTGGCATGGAATCGCCCCCATTTGTCAACACTTCACTTAACAAGCTTGCTACTCTGTCTCTGTGTTCTACACTACAGCATAGAGACAGAGAGAGAGACAGAGAGACAGAGCGAGACAGAGAGAGAGAGACAGAGATTGAGAGAGGCAGCGAAGAGAGAGAGAGAGAGAGAGAGACAGAGACAGAGACAGAGAGCGAGAGAGAGTGTGCATGTCCTTCTCCACAGCATCAGTAACAGACAACACAGCCCATCTCTCTCTACAGCCACACCATTCTAAATTACATCTGCTCTAGCAACCCAGCTGTAAGCCTCCACACACACAGACAGTCATGTGACCTTCTGGCTACTTCCACCATGGCACATTCCAGTCATGTAGAGGTCAAGTGGTGGTTGAGTGGGAGAGGTGTCAGTCAGTCAGTCAGTCAGTCAGAGGGCTGAGGGTTTTCCTGCTGTGTTTCCCTACTGCTCCGATAGAGGAAAACATGTAGGCTCTGGGTGTTGTCCCCGACTGTCCCTGGACGTCTGTCTGTTTGTCTGTCTCGCATGTCACCGTGCCAACCACACACCACCCCGTTCTGTGACTAATCAACCCCCCCAGAGAGAGAGAGAGGAAATAAAATATGAGGGGGGGGGGGGGGGGGGGGGGAGAGAGAAAGAAAAGGAAAGTCTGAGGCTCCCAGCAGCACAGTGAATCACATCTAGTGTCTGGATCTGGGCATTTGGACTCCAAAGGCAGGGATGAAGAAGAGTGGGGGTGGGGGGCTGGAATGGGATGTTATTGTAAGTAGAGACAGTACTATTGGACTGGGGGATTGGTCAGGTGAAAGGGGAACACACACAGAGAGATAAGATAAGAGCCTATGGAACCTCAATGGGTTGAATGGAAGCTCCAATGATTTCAATCAGCTGAAGGTTACTGATTAAAATCTCAGATTATGTCATTTCCTTTCAAAATAACAAAGAAAATGACAAAACAATGAACAAGACAGGTAACAAGACAGCTAACAATCAGTTTCCTACACAATATAGATAGGAAAAGGCTAAACATAAGTAACCTTTACTTTTAAAGATAAAAGAAAACCAATGTCAAAAGGTCGTGCTCGCCATACCTCCACTAGATGATGCTGTTGATAGTCACCTAAATTGACCTCTTCTAAGGTCAAGGGTCAATGCTGGTGGTTCTGCTGATATAAGAACAAGGGTGACAAGGTTGGGAAGCCAGTGACTGACCATCTCTTGTCTGTGGGAGTGTGATTACAGAAGTCCAGTGAGAAGCTTTCTCTGGTTAGCCAAGGATAGGTCTCAGTGTTGTGGAAGGAAAGGAGTCATTGGAAGGACAGATGGAAGGAAAGGAGTCATTGGCTCGGAGATCCCCTTTATCCTAAACCTATTGTCCCTTTCCAGATGTATCCAGATGTTGCTGGTGATGTGCAATCCATTGCAGGTGAGTACATACGTGGATGTGAGTAGGTGTGTGTATGTGACTACATGTTTGTGTGTGTACATGTGGTTTGTTAGTAAATGCATGTAGACAAAAGCATTTAGATTTTGTGTCATGTTACCTTCCGTTCCCCAGGAACACCCAGATCCTTCACCCACAGAAAATGTATTATTTATTATAATCATAGTTGTTGATTTCAGTTGGTGTTTGTGTTTGCTTATTGGTACCTGTGTGCCCTGTGTAGCAGGTGTTTGGCGTGGATGGGGTTAACTTCAGCGTGCACGTGGAGAACCAGACCCGGGTGAGAGACGCTATGAGCAGGCGGCACCACCGGGTCTACCAGCTCTACAGCCGCACCAGTGGCAAACACATCCAGGTGCTGGGGAGACGCATCAGCGCCCGCGGAGAGGACGGAGACAAATATGGTAAGACACACACAGAGACAGACAGACCCACACAATCCTCAGGTCTTGACAGGGTGCAGTGGGGGGTTGTCTCAGGAGCACAAAGACCTCATCGACTGACTGCTGACTCAATGATTCACCAGAGAGACACACAGAAAGAGAGAGAGAGAGAGAGAGAGAGAGAGAGAGAGAGAAACAGAAAGAAAGAGGGAGAGAGGCTTAGCAGGTAGAGTGTTAGGCAGTGTTAGAAACTCATCTCCTCCATCAATCTATCCATTGATTTCTCATCCTCCCTGTTGTCTCCTCTGGGTTTAAAACAGCAGGCTGCCTCCCCCTCTTCTCCATCCCTCCCTTCCTCCCTCCATCCCCCACTCCTTCCTCCCCCATCCATCCATCCCTTCCTACCTCCCTCCCCACTCCCTCCTCCCCCATCCATCCATCCCTCCCTCTCCCACTCCTTCCTCCCCATCATCCATCCATCCCCCCTCCCCCACTCCTTCCTCCCACATCCATCCATCCCTCCCCCACTCCTACCTCCCCATCCATCCCTTCCTCCCCACTCCTTCCTCCCCCATCCATCCCTTCCTCGCTCCACCCCCCCCCCACTCCTGCCTCCCCATCCATCCCTCCCCCCCACTCCTTCCTCCCATCCATCCCTCCCTCCCCCACTCCTTCCTCCCCATCCATCCCTTCCTCCCCATCCATCCCTTCCTCCCCACTCCTTCCTCCCCATCCATCCCTTCCTCCCCACTCCTTCCTCCCCATCCATCCCTTCCTCCCCACTCCTTCCTCCCCATCCATCCCTTCCTCCCCACTCCTTCCTCCCCATCCATCCCTTCCTCCCCACTCCTTCCTCCTTCCTCCCCCATCCATCCCTTCCTCCCCCATCCATCCCCCACTCCTTCCTCCCCCATCCATCCCTTCCTCCCTCCATCCCCCACTCCTTCCTCCCCCATCCATACCTCCCTCCCTCCATCCCCTCCTCCCCACTCCTTCCTCCCCCATCCATCCCTTCCTCCCTCCCTCCCTCCCTCCCTCCCTCCAACCCCTTCTCCCCCACCTCCCCCACTCCTTCCTCCCCCATCCATCCCTTCCTCCCCCCTCCTTCCTCCCCATCCATCCCCCACTCCTTCCTCCCCCATCCCTCCCTCCCCCACCCATCCCTTCCTCCCTCCCTCCCTCCCTCCCCCACTCCTTCCTCCCCCATCCATACCTCCCTCCCCCACTCCTTCCTCCCCATCTATCCCTTCCTCCCCACTCCCTCCTCCCCCATCCATTCATCCATCCCTCCCTCCCCCATTCCTTCCACCACATCCCTCCCTCCCCCACTCCTTCCTCCTTCCTCCACTCCTTCCTCCTTCCTCCCCCCTCCTTCCCTCCACCACTCCTTCCTCCCCCATCCCTCCCTCCCCCACTCCTTCCTCTTTCTCTCTCTGTCTGTAATTATGCCTAACCCATTCTTAAACCACAGAGGATCAATGCAGGGAAAAAGCCCAGCATTAATGCTAGTGTTCATATTCCTCTGTGTAGAAGAATGGGGTTTATGTTACCAGCTCTCTCATTCACAACCATGCCTTTCACAAACACCTCTCCCATTCACAACCATGCCTTTCACAAACACCTCTCCCATTCACAACCATGCCTTTCACAAACACCTCTCCCATTCACAACCATGCCTTTCACAAACACCTCTCTCATTCACAACCATGCCTTTCACAAACACCTCTCCCATTCACAACCATGCCTTTCACAAACACCTCTCCCATTCACAACCATGCCTTTCACAAACACCTCTCCCATTCACAACCATGCCTTTCACAAACACCTCTCTCATTCACAACCATGCCTTTCACAAACACCTCTCCCATTCACAACCATGCCTTTCACAAACACCTCTCCCATTCACAACCATGCCTTTCACAAACACCTCTCCCATTCACAACCATGCCTTTCACAAACACCTCTCCCATTCACAACCATGCATTTCACAAACACCTCTCCCATTCACAACCATGCCTTTCACAAACACCTCTCCCATTCACAACCATGCCTTTCACAAACACCTCTCCCATTCACAACCATGCCTTTCACAAACACCTCTCCCATTCACAACCATGCCTTTCACAAACACCTCTCCCATTCACAACCATGCCTTTCACAAACACCTCTCCCATTCACAACCATGCCTTTCACAAACACCTCTCCCATTCACAACCATGCCTTTCACAAACACCTCTCCCATTCACAACCATGCCTTTCACAAACACCTCTCCCATTCACAACCATGCCTTTCACAAACACCTCTCTCATTCACAACCATGCCTTTCACAAACACCTCTCTCATTCACAACCATGCCTTTCACAAACACCTCTCCCATTCACAACCATGCCTTTCACAAACACCTCTCTCATTCACAACCATGCCTTTCACAAACACCTCTCCCATTCACAACCATGCCTTTCACAAACACCTCTCCCATTCACAACCATGCCTTTCACAAACACCTCTCTCATTCACAACCATGCCTTTCACAAACACCTCTCCCATTCACAACCATGCCTTTCACAAACACCTCTCCCATTCACAACCATGCCTTTCACAAACACCTCTCTCATTCACAACCATGCCTTTCACAAACACCTCTCCCATTCACAACCATGCCTTTCACAAACACCTCTCCCATTCACAACCATGCCTTTCACAAACACCTCTCCCATTCACAACCATGCCTTTCACAAACACCTCTCCCATTCACAACCATGCCTTTCACAAACACCTCTCCCATTCACAACCATGCCTTTCACAAACACCTCTCTCATTCACAACCATGCCTTTCACAAACACCTCTCTCATTCACAACCATGCCTTTCACAAACACCTCTCTCATTCACAACCATGCCTTTCACAAACACCTCTCCCATTCACAACCATGCCTTTCACAAACACCTCTCCCATTCACAACCATGCCTTTCACAAACACCTCTCTCATTCACAACCATGCCTTTCACAAACACCTCTCCCATTCACAACCATGCCTTTCACAAACACCTCTCCCATTCACAACCATGCCTTTCACAAACACCTCTCTCATTCACAACCATGCCTTTCACAAACACCTCTCTCATTCACAACCATGCCTTTCACAAACACCTCTCCCATTCACAACCATGCCTTTCACAAACACCTCTCCCATTCACAACCATGCCTTTCACAAACACCTCTCCCATTCACAACCATGCCTTTCACAAACACACCACTTCAACACCAGTCTTACTACTGCTCCAGGAGCAAATCTGTTCTTGACAAATGGTTCTCAAAGAAAAAAAGACTGTGGTTAACGCCATCAGGCACTGGCAGTAAAGCATTGTGGGAGGAAAAACAGAGAAAAGAGGGGAGGGGTGAAGGTGTAAACATGTAGAGGGGGAGAGAGTGGAGGAGAGGGGTGAAAATGTAAACATGTAGAGGGGGAGAGAGGAGGGGAGGGGTGAAGATGTGAACCACCTCACACTACCTCCACACTGACACCACACCCTCATACTAACACCACAGCCTCACACCACACCCTCACTGACATCACACCGCAACCTCACACCACAAACTCAAACTCACACCACACACACCAAAAACAACAATCCCTCCTGCAGTGTCTGGCAGTCATCTTCTTCTTCTTCTTCTTCTGTTAACCTTGCTCTGTGTCTGTCTGTCCTTATGTCTGCTTGGATCTTTTTTTACAAGCCCCATTTGTCCACCTGTGTGCAATCTAAGTGTCACATGATCTGTCACATGATCTCAGTATATATACATCTGTTCTGAAAGGCCCCAGAGTCTGCAAACCACTAAGCAAGGAGCACCACCAAGCAAGCGGCACCATGAAGACCAAGGAGCTCTCCATACAGGTCAGGGACAAAGTTGTGGAGAAGTACTGTACAGGGTTGGGTTATAAAAAAATATCAGAAAACTTTGAACATCCCATGGAGCACCATTAAATCCATTATTTAAAAAATGGAAAGAATATGGCACCACAACAAACCTGCCAAGAGAGGGGCGCCCACCAAAACTCATGGACCAGGCAAGGAGGGCATTAATCAGAGGCAACAAAGAGACCAAAGATAACCCTGAAGGAGCTGCAAAGCTTCACAGCGGAGATTGGAGTATCTGTCCATAGGACCACTTTAAGCCGTACACTCCACATAGCTGGGCTTTACGGAAGAGTGGCCAGAAAAAAGCGATTGCTTAAAAAAAAATAAGCAAACACGTTTGGGGTTCGCCAAAATGCATGTGGGAGACTCCCCAAACATATGGAAGAAGGTACTCTGGTCAGATGAGACTAAAATTGAGCTTTTTGGCCATCAAGGAAAATGCTATGTCTGGCGCAAACCCAACACCTCTCATCACCTCGAGAACACCATCCCCACAGTGAAGCATGGTGGTGGCAGCATCATGCTGTGGGGATGTTTTTCCATCGGCAGGGACTGGGAAACTGGTCAGAATTTAAGGAATGATGGATGGTGCTAAAAACAGGGAAATTCTTGAGGGAAACCTGTTTCAGTCTTCCAGAGATTTGAGACTGGGACGGAGGTTCACCTTCCAGCAGGACAATGACCCTAAGCATACTGCTAAAGCAACACTCAAGTGGTTTAAGGGGAAACATTTCAATGTCTTGGAATGGCCTAGTCAAAGCCCAGACCTCAATCCAATTGAGAATCTGTGGTATGACTTAAAGATTGCTGTACACCAGCAGAACCCATCCAACTTGAAGGAGCTGGAGCAGTTTTGCCTTGAAGAATGGGCAAAAATCCCAGTGGCTAGATGTGCCAAGCTTATAGAGACATACCTCAAGAGACTTGCAGCTGTAATTGCTGCAAAATAGTCATGCACACTCAAGATTTCAGTTTTTTTGTCTTATTTCTTGTTTGTTTCACAATAAAAAATATTTAGCATCTTCAAAGTGGTAGGCATCTTGTGCAAATGAAATTCCAGGTTGTAAGGAAACAAAATAGGAAAAATGCCAAGGGGGTGAAAACTTTCGCAAGCCACTATCTGTTAGTTTAATGTAGGCTATATCTGTCGCTCTGTCTGGCTGTCTGCCTGTCAGTCAGTCAGACTTTCTGTGGCTCTAACATCCGTCTGTCCCTCTGTCTGTCTGTCTGTCTGTGGCTCTAATGTCTGTCTGTCCCTCTGTCTGTCCCTTCACAAGCCCAGCTCGTAGTGGAGGCTGACACCTTTGGTAGCCAGGTGAGAATTCGCGGTAAAGAGACCAACTTCTACCTGTGCATGAACCGCCGCGGCAAGCTGGTGGGAAAGGTGAGACCTATTCTGAACTCTCATGTTCTCAAACGATTACAGCATCATAGGCTTATGGCAAAGTCCTGTTTTGAAGCATTCCTTTTAGTTTAGATTGAATAAATTCACATGGATTGCTGACCTACTTCTCTTTTCTCCTCCTGTGTGTGTGTGTGTTCGTTTCTCTGTTCTCTCAGAAGGCCAGTAATAAAAGTGAAGACTGCGTGTTTGTAGAAAAGGTTCTGGAGAACCACTACACCGCACTAATGTCGGCACGATACGCCGGCTGGTATGTGGGCTTCACCAAGCGGGGGCGCCCTCGCCGTGGCCCCCACACACTGCCCAACCAGCAGGACGTCCACTTTATGAAGCGCTTCCCACCCGGGGAGTACCCTGAAACCACACCCTTCCGCTTCACAACGGTCAACAAGAGGAGCAAGAGGGTCCGTGCCACCGGGACCCGCTAGCAGCTAATTCTAACGGCTACCATCCATCCACTGCCCATTGCCACCTGTACCTGCTCATCCACTAACCGCTAATGGGATAACTTTGACCCTTCCTCTGGACTTTAATACATGCTAAGTGGCTAATTAGCGCCATTGGACCCAGCTAACATCCACTGCACCTGTTCCTGAAGCTAATCGATAATGGACCAGTGCTACACCAACACTACTGGGACAACATGTAGCCTCCTCAAGACCCTGACTGATAGGCCTCCTAACTGGCTAGTACCCCAGTACACTCGCTAACTTGACACTGAAGGCCACTAATAATAACTTTATTTGTATAGTGCTTTTCAATACAAGTAACAAAGTGCTTCACATCATAAAATAATCAAATTAAAGCACTAACAAAATAGAACAAGCCTATAACCCTGCTACTAGCCCATCGACCTGGCCCACTCCCCTGCAAGGCCCAGAAACTATGAAAAGGCCCCTGAAAGGTAGCTAAACTGATGCCCAGGCTTTCCACCTTGTGTAGGCCTCGTTTCCCTCCAACCCCCAAGCTTGGACAGAACTGTGCTATTGCACTGTCCCTTAGCAGTGGCCAGTTAAGCTCTGCTTTAAAACAAACATACGAAAACCGGTCACTTGGCTGGTTTAGCACGCATCTCTGCGTTAAGGTAAACGTGATTGCTCTGTTAAAACAAGAATGACTTCAGTGTGTTTAAACTGTAGCTAAAGCTAGCGACACTGCAATAACAACAACCTTTCTCACAGGCTTTGACCAGAGCAGCTATCTGACACTGTTCAGGACTGGATGATCGTCATTGATGGACCAAAAGACAGAGAGACGAGACAGACAGACGGAAGGACAGACGGACGGACTGACAGAGAGGGGGGCAGACGGGGGGACAGACTAGAGATCTATGGGACAGTGGCACCATGAGAGAAACTGTGGAGCAACAGGTGGGCAAACAGAAAACAGGAAGAGGAACACAGGAAGTCAGTGGAGTGGGGATCAAGCCACAGAACAGGCCAGAATGGCACTGTGGTGGAATAAATGGAATGGATGGACTGCTTTGGACGCACTTCTCTCTGTCTCAGCCCCCTGGCGAGGAGAATCTGTGAGACTTGGGGTGAATGAATGAATGAATGAATGTATGTACAGTGTATGTGTGTGAGTGTAAGGGCACCAAAGACCATTTGTGAAGCTGTTTGGGGGGAATCTGCAAAGGGACTAGAGGCCTAAATTAGCCCTGTATAACCTCCCCCAACAACTCACTGAAGGAACTGAAGCTTTAAGAACCAGAATGTACAAACCAAGCTGCACCAAAAATAAATCAAATTTAATAACCACCAAAGACAACTGGAGACCAGCGACATGTCAATTCCCCAAGTCCCACCCCCGGGACAGAATTCCCTCTTCTTATAGGACCAGAGGGTGATGACGGGTGCATGGGAGGAGGGTGCCTTCTCTTCATATTAGCGTTGCTATAGAAACGACCCAGGGGATGACGCTCCTGTACGATACCATGGATACAGAATGATGCTGCCAGGACATTCAGTGGAGCACCAAAGTCTCATACACAAAATATTAAAGGGAACAATTTATTAAAAGTTATATATATAAAGATGACAAAAAAACTAAATAAGCAATCTTACTATGATTGTTACGATAATTGTTATTATTATAAAATTATTTCATTTATTTATTTCAGCTGTTTGCAGAAGTCTTTCTAAAATCAGTAAACCTTACAGAAACATGTCTCCTGTGTCGTAGACCATCTATACACAGTCAAACAACCCTTCATCATCATCATGATGATCATCATTTGAAAATATTTGCTTATGTAGACCATAAGGCTTCCACGAGAGAGTGCGACTGCTGCTGATCTTCTGCCATTTTGGGGATTATTTTCCATGACAGGTCACAGTCCATCTCCTTTTCCGCAGTTCTTTCACCAGGTTTCCTTTGGGCTGCTATGCTTCCTTTCTTGGAAATTGTGGGTCTTGTATGGCTCAATTACCGTAACAAAACCTGTACTTATATCCATGACTACTGATCTTTGTGGAAAATAACTGATAGGGTAGGCTTCTGCAATGCAGTAGTATCCTATTTGTCATTCTAGCTCTCAACCCACTGACATGGGCCTACACATCTGACACCAATCATCCCCCCCTAACCACCACACAAACCCTCAACCACCACCCCAACACAAAATTCTACCATGGTATTTCGATATGATTGAGTCACAAGTCAATATAAACTTGACTTACTTAATCCTCTTGGCCCCGTTGGGAGCGTAGAGTGTTGACAATGGTTCTCCACCTCACTCTCATCTGTCAAGCTTTTCGTTTGCATCTTGCCAAGTGATCCATGATTTACTACGTTCTTGTAGAGTGGAGCGTCTCCAGTTGGTTTTCGGCCATACCTGCTTTTATAACGAATCCTCCTTTTCCTTCATCTGCACTGATCTGTAAAAACAGGACAGGTGAAACTAAGCAATATGGTCGATGCCTACTGGCCAGTTGCTTACACCTGTTCAGTTCTTTCATATCTGAGCCGATGAAGGAAAGGAATAAAGGAAAGGGAGTAATCAACCTTGGACTATTGAGATGCAGCACTTCTCTTACACACTCCCCCATCCCTCCCCCTCTCTTGTGGGAGGTAATTGAAGACTTCGCTGCCAAGTCACCCAATCACGTCGGCAGACACAAACAGCTGACTCAGGGGGGAAAGGGCTGTACACAAGGATGGAGCAGCAGAGGGAGGAATCTGAACTTTGGGGGGGGGGGGGTTCTGGAAAGTCGTTGCAGTTCCACTCGGAATTATGGAAATATTCCACGCAGCCAATCCAGACTGGAAGGTGTATGGTAATCATGTCGGGGAAAGAATGCCAAATATGTGCGTGAGAACAGAGCGGTGACCTGAGAGCAGCAGAAATGATGGGCCAAAATCCCACAGACCCAGAGGAAGCACACACACCCATACTATAAACAGTCTCATACATCCATACGACAAGTAATTCACTCAGTGCTATACTAAACACAGTACTCTATCATATCCAACAACACAAACCCTCTCCTTTTCCCTCTCACACACACACACTCCACAAAACTTCCAATAACAAGTTGAACCCACCCATCCGATGGCGAAGGATAACTGCTACCGGTATGGAGCCAGTTTCTACAGTACATATGCTCCCGAACTCTACCCAAGAGTCTCAGCTATCACAGTCATGAATAGGAGAGAAGGCATGTGCTCAAAATGGATCCCTATATCAGTGCACTACTTTTGACCAGGGTGCCATTTGGGATACAGTCAAGCACTGCAGGTTGTAGTTTGAAGTCTGCCATTTGAAACTACAGTACAACCTGGAACAAGATAATTATCCCAGCAGCCACTGCAGGTTCCACATCTATCAAAGCTGTACTCCCATCTCCAGTACTGTTGCTAAGGAAAATCACATTCTTGATAAAGAAAATGTCATACTTTTCCTACAGGGTTCTTTCTCCTGTTCATAAGAGTGGGTAGTGTGTTAGAACCAGTTGTAATGGATTATAAGCAGAGTAACTACATGGTTATGACTAGTGTATCACCATGACAGGCTGTGATAAACTAGGATTAGAGCGCCACCTGGTGGCAAAGTTTAGAAGAGCAGACATTCACCATAACTATTTGCAATGAAGTTGAAATGGTCATTAAGACACAGACTAACACATCAGGGCACTGTGATGTAGCGCCCGCACACACGTTGGCTCAACACCCCACCACTACCAAGTACTTTATTCACAATGTCATATTTTCTTTTTAAAAAATCATTTTAATATACAACAATTTTTTTGGGACAAGACAACTCAGTTTACAGCTAAACTGAGCCCAGAGTTCCAGCTTCTCTCATAACTAAAGCAAGCACAGATGATCAAAGAGAGATGGAGAGGAAATGAGTGAGAAAAGAGAATGAGAGAGAGCGAGAAAGAAAGAGAACTACAATGCTTAGTATGATTTTAGTAAGAACGAAACGATTTGTCAAATAAAATTACAAAACAATAAAAAACACAGTAAGAATGTAAGAGGAGTCAAAATGAAAAGAAAAAAGGAGTGTTGCCAGGACGCTGTATCCCCGGCAACCTCAACATGCACGTCTGTTTCCATGGCGACAAGCCCAGTCTCCTCTTCCTCAATGCCGGATTTCCCCAAGTCTCCACACACACACACAAACACTTGAGTGTGTGAGCCGAACAACTGTTCATTCCAGGCAGAAGAAGAGAAGGAACAAGGAAAGATGGAGGAGTGAGAGGGAGAGCTCTTTATTCCTCCCTCCTTTACTCACTCCATCTCTCATCCATCTCTCAGAGCTGAGTTCAAGAGTCTCTCTCTCCCACTCTGCAGCGCCAAGGTCATTCTCTGTCCATCCGTGTGTCTAGGCAGGGTTGGGTTGGGTTGGGGGGTGAGAACTGAAGAAATAGAGCTTACGGTAGGACTTCTTAAGGGAAGGGATTTGCTAAGGTAAGGAGTAAGATATGTCTTGTCCACTGTTGTGAGTTACTGTAGATTGGGGAGAATATGAACGTGCAGGTGTGTGTGTGTTTCAGGGGTGTGGTGGGAGAGTCCTTGTCAGAACGGGGGTATGGACAAAAGGATGAGGAAGAACACAACGAGTTGAGCTCCTCTCTGCAACACACTCTCCATCAGCCAATCAGATCTCAGCTCCTCCAGGACTCACTGCAGTGGATGGCGCCACCTGCAGGACAGAGACAGGTCAGCAACTACAAGCCAGAGTTTCAGCCAGTGTGTGTGTGTGTGTGTGTTTGTATTACCTGCTATCTGGAGATGTAGGTGTAGGTCCGTGAGGGGGACCGGCCCTCTGACTGTCCATTGGTCGACACATTCAGGAAGTCCCAGATGAGGATGGTGTCGTCATGGGAACTGCTGATGATCTGGAACTCGTCAAACTGCAGCCGGAACACACGTCCCGAGTGCTCCTGAAAAAAACAAAAAAACATTACCATGACAACCACGTAAGGTCACTGCCAACAACAGACCAGAGACACATTAAAACACTCAAACACCTTGACGGAGTCACACACACAAAGAAACTCACCACCAGTGTGCGCAGGCACAAGGTGCTGGCTGGGGCTCGTGGGTCCAGAGCAGCTTGCAGGTCCCACACCTTTATCTTACTGCAGTGAGAGGAGACAAGGTCAGAACAACAGTGTGTGTTTGTTGGAAGAAGACAACGATCAATCCGTAAACTGTTTTACTGTGTGTCTCACCCGTCGTAGGCACCACTGACAATCCTCTTGTTGTCGAAGCGAATGCAGCGGACCAGTTCCTCATGACCCTCCAACACTCGCAAACACGCTCCACACTCAATATCCCATAACCTGGAGACCATACATTAACACACACACATTGTATCTCATTAGGGTTCATACAGACAGTGGCAAGTCAAATTCAAGGACTTTCAAGTACTTTTTCAAGCACTAATATCTGTGTGAGTGGCAGGAGCACGGCTGGCGCTTGATAAAGCAGAATATCGCGGGCGCCCCGTGTTTGAGGCTATTGGCAAAAAAGCTCTGGAGGTTGTTGCAGAGAAAAAAAATCACAATGTAGAACTGGCGACAACGCAGGATGCAGCTTCAGGGATCCCCCTTCATGTGGCTCTTCAGGGCCGATTCACCCATGCTCACAATGTCAATGTCTGACACATATTTGGCACCTTACACAGTGTGGGTTGGTTGAGTCCAGTGATGTAGTGGTAAAAAGGTGGGTAAACTATACTGAACAAAAATATAAAAACGCAACATGTAAAGTGAAATAAAAGATCCTAGACATTTTCCATACGCACAAAAGGTAGGATTGAATCTACATTTGCCCGGCATTTTAGCTGTCGATGTGACGTTTGGCAGCGCTTAATCAGTTCTGTACCTGCCTGGCTGAGTGGCAGTGTGGGTGGAATGAGCAAACTCGCCTGGCAACCACAGCACGAAACGCGTGAGGAAATATAACTCTGTAGTCTGCCTGGAAATGTATTCACAAGAACAACATATTTTTCTAATATTTTTCATAAACATTTGATCATTGTCTGTTCTTCTCATTTTAATTCAAGTACTTTATGTACCAACTTGATTTTCAAGGTATTCCAGTACTTTAATTTAAGCACCTTGGGGGAACCCTGTGTCATGACCAACAGACACACATCCCACCACGCCGATTAAACCTAGTGAAACTAGAAAACGCACACTCTCCTACCGTATGGTATTATCAGAGGAGCCGCTGACCACCAGTCTGTCTCTGTACTGCAGGCAGGCGATGCCTCGCTTATGTCCGTTTAGCGTGCGTACAAACTCACACGTACTGGTGCTCCACACCTACAGGGGGCAGCAGAGATGGAGAGACACTCATATGATGCCCCACATCAATATGAACATGAAACAACTCCAATATCCACTACTGTAGAGACATCACATACTCATGTGCACACACATAAGCCCCACATTCTATATCCCAAGATCTATCTACACACGCCCCTTTCACCTTAATGGTGCGGTCTCCCGACGCCGACACAATGTATTTGTCGTCGAAGTCGACCACGTTGACGGCGGCGCGGTGCCCCACGAGGACCCGCCGGAGGCTGATGTCGGTGGGCGAGGCCATGTCCCACACGGCGATGGAGCGGTCCTTAGAACACGTCACCATCAGACCGTTACAGAAGCGCAGGTGGAGCACCGCCTCGTTGTGATGGATCAGAGTGTTCAATACTTCACCTGACGTCACGTCCCACACCCTGCGGGGGGGGGAGCAAGAGAGAGCGAGAGAGAAGGAAGGGGGAGAGAGAAGGAAGGGGGAGAGAGAAAGACAGGAGTGAGAGAAGGAAGGGGGAGAGAGAAAGACAGGAGCGAGGGGGAGAGAGAAGGAAGGGGGAGAGAGAAAGACAGGAGCGAGGGGGAGAGAGAAGGAAGGGGGAGAGAGAAAGACAGGAGCGAGAGGGAAAAGAGGGGTGGAGAGACAGGGTATGATAGGGAGAGGGGGAAAAAGAGGGAAAGTTGTAAAAACAAAGAAAACGAGAGCGTGAGTGAAAGAGACTTATTAGTGAAAGCACTGCAAACAGACTGATACACTGGGCAGAGTCCCAGTCAACACACACACACGGGACCAGCCGTTAACAACGTTTTTATTGAGTTCCACTGTTGGGCAGGGAGAGAGGATCAAACACACACTGGAAAAGCTGACACTCAAAGCCACAAACAAGTGCCCGTCAAGCCGTTGCTAAGGAAGTGAAGTCACATTTTCCTTGGATAGTGAAGTAATGAGTGTGTGAAGGTTGAGCTTGTGTGCAGCAGGCAAAATGTTAGCTAACCATATTGACAATCACTCAACAGTCTGTCCAAATTGTACACTGTGTCAAAGATAGGAAATCTAACAGTTAGTTAGACCTATACTGAAGGGTGAGAAATGTTGACGATATAATTGAAATATCAATCTCTTCAGGCAACGCCAACAATCGGTGTGTGTGTGTGGCTCCAGACGATAGAGTGAAGCACAGACTGTATTAAGTGTGGTAGAGAGACTGGCATTCACAGATGGTGGATATAGCTACTGTATCTAAGAGAGAGATGGCTGGGCAGCACACTAGCTATAAATACATGTGGAGGAAGGTTTCATATATAGACAGATATCTCACAGATAAATCTCAAGGCAGAGTGCCACTGCTAAAGGCTCTCCATGTTCGGCTACTCGGAGGGCAGGCTAGTGTGACAGTCGGAACTAACAGTGAAGCAGACTGTGATTGCGTCCCAAATGGTACACTATTCCCTAAGTAGTTCATTGCTTTTGACCAGATCCCTATGGGCCCTGGTCAAAAGCAGTGCACTTCATAGGGAATAAGGTGCCATTTGGGGGACACAGTGATTGAAGACAGATCACAGATGGCTGTGGGGGGGAATGGGGTGAAGCAGAGAGATGTGGAGACTGATGCAAACCGACATGGTTGGCTATCCTGACCAAGGAAGCTTTTTAGTCACGTTTCTAGGATGCCAATGTCCATTCTAGGGATTCTATATGTATTTCTATGGACCTAATCATGAAGAAGTCATATCGTAGTTAGATATGTGTGGAGGTACCGTATAGGTGTCCCAAATGGCACAGTATTCCCTATATACTGTAGTGCACTACTTTTGACCAGTCCTATGGATCCTGGTCAAAACTAGTGCACTACAGAGTGAATAGGGTGCCATTTGGACGAACCCCAAGTGTGTGTATGATGACGGCCGTGTCATACCTGACAGTGGAGTCGGAGGAGCCAGTGACTATGACCCTTTCGTCATACTGCAGACACAACACTGAGCCTGTATGACCTGTCAGAATCTTCAGACACTCCAGAGACTGCTTGTCCCAGATCTATACACACAGAGAGGGACAGAGAGAAAGTGAGCAGGAGATTTGGGTCAGGGTAAGAATGAGCTGGTCTCAGAGTATTGTTCATGCCCCATTTCCCTGCAGTGTGGTGGGATCTCTGTGCACTAGAGCTCTGGAGCTGGGCAGGCTAGCCCTTTCCTGGGTACCTCAGTCAGACAGTCTCCCCCTCTAAACCAATAACAAGACAAATCCTCACCCCCTCCCTTTCTCCCTCCAGGACAGACAGATGAGTGGAACACACAAAGAGTGGGAAAATTACTCCTTTCATCCTTTAATTAATGTCTGTTCTCCGAGAGAGACAAGCTGCTGTTTCACTTCAAAAAGGTATTGTCGGTAATACTGTCTGTACATGATGATTCATCCATCTTGTCCCGTCAAAAAGACAGGTACACACACACACACACACACACACCTTTATGGAGTTGTCTCTAAGGCCACTGATGATCTTATCGTCGTCGTACTGGAGGCAATAGACACCTTTACTGTTCTCTGACCGACACTGGATCCTCTGCAGGTTGTGTCTGCCACACCGCCAGTTAGCCTCAATAGTCTACAGAGAGAGAGGGAAAAGGAGGAGAGAGAGTAGATAGAAGGGGAAGAGAGGAGAGCGAGAGGGGGTGGAGGGGAGGAGAGAGAAGGGGGTGGAAGGGAGGAGACCAGGGGAGGGGGCGGTAGAGTAGAGGAGACCAGGGAGGGGGGGGTAGAGTAGAGGAGACCAGGGAGGGGGGTTCACAGGTAGTGGGCAGAAGAGAGAGGAGAGGGGATACACAAGAAGACAACAGGGCAGGTATAGAACAGAGAGAACAGAGAGAAAGAGGAGTGGATATGTGAGCGAGGAAAAACAAGAGATCAAGACTGATGGGGAGAACAACAAGATTAGGTGAGAGAGGAAAATAGATCTCTTCTCCATCAAGATTAATAAGCCTTTTCATCAACGTCTATAGGTACACAACATGCTTCCCAAATGGCATTCCCTATTCCCTATAGATTGTCCTACTTTACACCAGAGCCCTGTGAAACCAAAAAGGGCTAGGGGTTGTTTGTGGACAGAGCTACAGTCTTACCTCTATGTCCTGGATGATCTTGGGGTAGAGGGAGTGGTAGTAGGAGTTGGGCGGGACTTCTGTCGTTCGGTTCTTGAACAGATACTTCTCCCTGAGATGACGGACAGAAAAACAAGCCAATGAGAACTCAAGTTTCAGAATTCAAAGAAGTCTGGTGTAATTGTTTCAGTGTGTGTGTGTGTGCTCACCACTGGTGCCTCTCTGACAGGCCTTTCCAGAGGGGGTCTGTGCGCACCATGCGTTCTATGAGTTTCTTCCAGAGCATACCCTCTGAGATCACCCTCTGCCACTCCTTACACACCAGCTCTGCCGAGCACAGAGACTGCGCATCCAGGAACGACAGGATGTTCTCTGCTATGTGGTCCAGACCCTGGGCTAGAAAGAGAGAAAGAGAGAGAAAGAAAGGAGTGTGTGTGTGGATGAGTGTGTGAATATGGGAGAGTTCAGAAGTCTGAGTGGTGTGTGTGTGTGTGTAAGCATTCAAATGAGTGTGTGGAGTGTGTTCGAGAGTCTGAAAGTGTGTGTGTGTGTGTGTGTGTGTTACCTGGCAGCGCTGTGATGAAGTCACGTTGGAGCATGGGTTTGAGGTAGGAGTTGATGTGGCCGTGTTGGTAGTGACACATACGGGAGATGAGGTGTTCTACAAACTCCACCTGGACAGTCTCAGACCACTGGTCAAACAGGGCGATGCACTGCTCCTTCTCCTTGTCACAGTTCCCCTCTGACGGACGCTTACGAGAGCCTGTCATTACAGGACCGTTACTAAGCTGACAGGGAAAGGACAGAGGGGTTACTGACGCACACGGGATGTAATGATTCACCGATACGAATCAGTCCCCGATTCAAATATTTAAGAAACAAGTGCATTGGTCCGCGGACCCCAAACCAACCCTAATGTAGCATGCATTGGTCAGAAAATCTATTCAAACTTTAGAAATTGCTAGTTCACATTTTTTGTTGTTGCTCATATTACTTTCTTTCTACCTTCCGAAAATACCGCTCATCTTTTGTGAAAAATGATGCGTCCTCTCCTTCAGCGTCAAACTGCATGTAACTGTTGACAGTCATTTTGCACGCCGAACAACCCCAGGCAATATCAGTAGCCTAGTCAAACTGCACACTGTGCCCAGATTCGCGAGGTAGGCGACCTAGTCCTGATCTTGTACATCTGCGCAGCGCCTTCAGCATTCAAATGCTAAAATGGCTTGCGCGCTATTAGGCTTCATTAGTTGAGTGACATCCTATGGAATTTGCTAGGTTATTGTCATCTATGCCTGTTGAAAATGGTGTTTTACCGGAATAAAAGTAAGCTACCAGAGTCATCTGGATATACCTGCTGAACCGGGCTTACAATAGATTTTATTTTGATTGTTCAGGTTCACCATCAGCAATAGTTTTGGTTGCGCTTTAAACAATCAGTGTATATGGTCATTTTTAGATATACAGGGTAAAGTTGATCATTTCCTAACGAGGACAGAAATCACTTTGTGAGGCGCACTGCATGGCCAAAGCAGGAGGAGAAAAGAAGCTCACTAAAAACATCTAAATATTGAAACATTACTAGCTCAAACACTTAATCTGCACAAATGACAAGTTAATTTGTGGATGAAATGATTTCAGAACCAAAGTGGGGGGACAAAAAACATTGGCTACATTGCCCCCCCGCCCCCACTAATCTGATAGTGGTAGTGGGGTGGTAGATGCCTAGTCTCCTTATGGCTCTAATCTGATAGTGGGGTGGTAGATGCCTAGTCTCCCTTATGGCTCTAATCTGATAGTGGTGTGGTAGATGCCTAGTCTCTCTTATGGCTCTAATCTGATAGTGGTAGTGGGGTGGTAGATGCCTAGTCTCCCTTATGGCTCTAATCTGATAGTGGTGTGGTAGATGCCTAGTCTCCTTTATGGCTCTAATCTGATAGTGGTAGTGGGGTGGTAGATTCCCTTATGGCTCTAATCTGATAGTGGGGTGGTAGATGCCTAGTCTCCCTTATGGCTCTAATCTGATAGTGGGGTGGTAGATGCCTAGTCTCCTTTATGGCTCTAATCTGATAGTGGTGTGGTAGATGCCTAGTCTCCTTTATGGCTCTAATCTGATAGTGGTAGTGGGGTGGTAGATTCCCTTATGGCTCTAATCTGATAGTGGGGTGGTAGATGCCTAGTCTCCTTTATGGCTCTAATCTGATAGTGGTGTGGTAGATGCCTAGTCTCCCTTATGGCTCTAATATGATAGTGGTAGTGGTGTGATAGATGCCTAGTCTCTTTTATGGCTCTAATCTGATAGTGGGGTGGTAGATGCCTAGTCTCCCTTATGGCTCTAATCTGATAGTGGTAGTGGGGTGGTAGATGCCTAGTCTCTTTTATGGCTCTAATCTGATAGTGGGGTGGTAGATGCCTAGTCTCCCTTATGGCTCTAATCTGATAGTGGTAGTGGGGTGGTAGATGCCTAGTCTCTCTTATGGCTCTAATCTGATAGTGGTGTGGTAGATGCCTAGTCTCCCTTATGGCTCTAATCTGATAGTGGTAGTGGGGTGGTAGATGCCTAAATCTCCCTTATGGCTCTAATCTGATAGTGGTAGTGGGGTGGTAGATGCCTAAATCTCCCTTATGGCTCTAATCTGATAGTGGTAGTGGGGTGGTAGATGCCTAGTCTCCCTTATGGCTCTAATCTGGTAGTGGTGTGGTAGATTCCTAGTCTCCCTTATGGCTCTAATCTGATAGTGGTGTGGTAGATTCCTAGTCTCCCTTATGGCTCTGATCAGGTGCCTAAATAGTTCACAGCAGGGGTATTCAACTCTTAACCTAGGAGGTCCAGAGGCTGCTGGTTTTAATTGGCCCAGCGTCGTCCAGGGTAGGGGAGGGAATGGCCGGCAGGGATGTAGCTCAGTTGATAGAGCATGGCGTTTGCAACACCAGGGTTGTGGGTTCGATTCCCACGGGGGGCCAGTATGAAAAATAAAAATATAATAATGTATGCACTCACTAACTGTAAATCGCTCTGGATTAGAGCGTCTGCTAAATGACTAAAATGTAAATGTTTTATGTTCTACCTGATAATTAATTACACCCACCTGGTGTCCCAAGTCTAAATCAGTCCCTGATTAGAGGGGAAAAAAAATTTTTAAACGCAGTGGAACCAGCTTTGAGGGCCAGAGTTGCGTTTGAGGGGTATACGCCATAGACACACAAAAGTACGTGAACACCTGCTCGTCGATCAACTCATTCCAAAATCATGGGCATTAATATGAAGTTGGTCCCCCCTTTGCTGCTAGAACAGCTTCCACTCTTCTGGGAAGGCTTTCCACTAGATGTTGGAACATTGCTGCAGGGACTTGCTTCCATTCAGCCACAAGAGCATTAGTGAGGTCGGGCACTGATGTTGGGCGATTAGGCCTGGCTCACAGTCGGCGTTCCTATTCATCCCAAAGGTGTTCGATTGGGTTGAGGTCAGGGCTCTGTGTAGGCCAGTCAAGTTCTTCCACAACGATCTCGACAAACAATTTCTGTATGGACCTCGCTTTGTGCACGGGCACACATACACGCAGACATAAGAACAAGAACATTACAGATGTTATTCCCCATCAATACCCTTTAGTCACTACAATTTCTCTCTCTCTCAGGCAGAGGTCGTCAGTCTGCTCTGAAACAGGAAAGGGCCTTCCCCCAAATCGTCTAGAATGTCATTGTATGCTGTAGCGTTAAGATTTCCCTTCACTGAAACTAAGGGGCCTAGCCCGAACAATGAAAAACAGCTCCAGAACATTATTCCTCATCCACCAAACTTTACAGTTGGCACTATGCATTGGGGCAGGTAGCGTTCTCCAGGCATCTGCCAAACCCAGATCCGTCCGTCGGACTGCCAGATGGTGAAGCGTGATTCATTATTCCAGAGAACGTGTTTCCACTGCTCCAGAGTCCAATGGCAGCGAGCTTTACATCACTCCAGGCTTGTGTGCAGCTGCTTGGCCATGGAAACCCATTTCATGAAGCTCCCGACAAACTGTTATTGTGCTGATATTGCTTCCAGAGAGAGTTTGGAACTCGGTAGTGAAAGTTGCAACAGAGGACAGACACTATTTACGCGCTACGAGCATCAGCACTCGGCGGTCCCGTTCTGTGAGCTTGTGTGGCCTACCACTTAGCTGCTGAGACGTTGTTGCTCCTAGATGTTTCCACTTCACAATAACAGCACTTACAGTTGACCGGGGCAGCGCTAGCAGGGCAGAAATATGACGAACTGACTTGTTGGATAAGTGGTGACAGTGCCACGTTGAAAGTCACTGAGCTCTTCAGTAAGGCCATTCCACTGCCAATGTTTGTCTATGGAGATTGCATGTCTGTGTGCTCGATTTTATACACCTGTCAGCAATGGGTGTGGCTGAAATAGCCGAATATACTCATTTTAAGGTGTCCAAATACTTTTGTATATATAGTGTACATACACCATAGACATACAGTGGGGGAAAAAAGTATTTAGTCAGCCACCAATTGTGCAAGTTCTCCCACTTAAAAAGATGAGAGAGGCCTGTAATTTTCATCATAGGTACACATCAACTATGACAGACAAATTGAGAAGAAAAAAATCCAGAAAATCACATAGGATTTTTAATGAATTTATTTGCTAATTATGGTGGAAAATAAGTATTTGGTCACCTACAAACAAGCAAGATTTCTGGCTCTCACAGACCTGTAACTTCTTCTTTAAGAGGCTCCTCTGTCCTCCACTCGTTACCTGTATTAATGGCACCTGTTTGAACTTGTTATCAGTATAAAAGACACCTGTCCACAACCTCAAACAGTCACACTCCAAACTCCACTATGGCCAAGACCAAAGAGCTGTCAAAGGACACCAGAAACAAAATTGTAGACCTGCACCAGGCTGGGAAGACTGAATCTGCAATAGGTAAGCAGCTTGGTTTGAAGAAAATCAACTGTGGGAGCAATTATTAGGAAATGGAAGACATACAAGACCACTGATAATCTCCCTCGATCTGGGTCTCCATGCAAGATCTCACCCCGTGGGGTCAAAATGATCACAAGAACGGTGAGCAAAAATCCCAGAACCACACGGGGGGACCTAGTGAATGACCTGCAGAGAGCTGGGACCAAAGTAACAAAGCCTACCATCAGTAACACACTACGCCGCCAGGGACTCAAATCCTGCAGTGCCAGACGGGTCCCCCTGCTTAAGCCAGTACATGTCCAGGCCCGTCTGAAGTTTGCTAGAGTGCATTTGGATGATCCAGAAGAGGATTGGGAGAATGTCATATGGTCAGATGAAACCAAAATAGAACTTTTTGGTAAAAACTCAACTCGTCGTGTTTGGAGGACAAAGAATGCTGAGTTGCATCCAAAGAACACCATACCTACTGTGAAGCATGGGGGTGGAAACATTATGCTTTGGGGCTGTTTTTCTGCAAAGGGACCAGGACGACTGATCCGTGTAAAGGAAAGAATGAATGGGGCCATGTATCGTGAGATTTTGAGTGAAAACCTCCTTCCATCAGCAAGGGCATTGAAGATGAAACGTGGCTGGGTCTTTCAGCATGACAATGATCCCAAACACACTGCCCGGGCAACGAAGGAGTGGCTTCGTAAGAAGCATTTCAAGGTCCTGGAGTGGCCTAGCCAGTCTCCAGATCTCAACCCCATAGAAAATCTTTGGAGGGAGTTGAAAGTCCGTGTTGCCCAGCGACAGCCCCAAAACATCACTGCTCTAGAGGAGATCTGCATGGAGGAATGGGCCAAAATACCAGCAACAGTGTGTGAAAACCTTGAAGACTTACAGAAAACGTTTGACCTGTGTCATTGCCAACAAAGGGTATATAACAAAGTATTGAGAAACTTTTGTTATTGACCAAATACTTATTTTCCACCATCATTTGCAAATAAAATCATTAAAAATCCTACAATGTGATTTTCTGGAGAATTTCTCATTTTGTCTGTAATAGTTGACGTGTACCTATGATGAAAATTACAGGCCTCTCTCATCTTTTTAAGTGGGAGAACTTGCACAATTGGTGGCTGACTAAATACTTTTTTTCCCCACTGTACATCATTTACATACATACACACAACAAACAGATGTCAGCTCTGACAGATCCAGCTCAAAGGCCCAGCTCATGCGCTCTATCAACAGCAGATTCGAATTTAAAATGAATGTTAATGCAACAAATGCATAAACTTTCAAACTAAAACGTATCGCTCCTGTATCATAGCCCATGTATGTAAATATGTATAGAATCGTCTTGAATGGGAAAGATGCACATCCCTAACACACACACACACACATCCATAAACACACACTTCACTACGAGTTCCTTTCCCACTGAAATCTAATTTCCCATTGTCATAACTTAAGTGCTTTTTTAAGGACGATTGATACATTATATGATTTAATATCTCTAATACACATTACACAAACACTCATAATCCACCTACACACACACCTTGGTGAGAATTGTGGTTTTCTTTGGGGAGAGGTCGTCTACGTGGTTCTGTGACTCCATGACTGATGTGTTCTGTATGGAGAGACAAGAACATGACTGAAGTGTCCTGTATGGAGAGACAAGAACATGACTGATGTGTTCTGAATGGAGAGACAACAACATGACTGATGTGTTCTGAATGGAGAGACAACAACAACAACATGACTGATGTGTTCTGTATGGAGAGACAAGAACATGACTGATGTGTTCTGAATGGAGAGACAACAACAACAACATGACTGATGTGTTCTGAATGGAGAGACAAGAACATGACTGATGTGTTCTGTATGGAGAGACAAGAACATGACTGATGTGTTCTGTATGGAGAGACAAGAACATGACTGATGTGTTCTGTATGGAGAGACAAGAACATGCCTGATGTGTTCTGAATGGAGAGACAAGAACATGACTGATGTGTTCTGTATGGAGAGACAAGAACATGACTGATGTGTTCTGAATGGAGAGACAAGAACATGACTGATGTGTCCTGTATGGAGAGACAACAACATGACTGTTGTGTTCTGTATGGAGAGACAACATGACTGATTAGAGTGAATTAAAAGGTAAAGTAACACATGAATGTACAGCGTACAATCTCACACACACGGCAACGTAAAAAAGCAGATCTCCATCTCCTCTGCCTGTGATGTGCAGTCTGGACAGGAAATTAAACAGGAGCATGTGGTTGTCACTGGCTGCTAGACAAACCCTACAGTAACGAAACCATCATCTGGTAGTACCCAACTTTCCAACACAGACAGAGAAGGGGAAGGAGGGAGAGAGAGCGAGAAAGAGAGCGAGCGAGCGAGAGCGAGAAAGAGCGAGAGAGAGAAAGAGCGATCGAGCGAGAGCGAGAGAGAAAGAGCGAGCGAGAGAGAAAGAGCGAGAGAGAGATAGAAAGAGCGAGAGAGCGAGAGAAAGAGCGAGCGAGAGAGAAAGAAAGAGCGAGAGAGAAAGAGCAAGAGAGAGAAAAAGCAAGAGAGAGAAAGAGCGAGCGAGAGAGAGCAAAAGAGCGAGCGAGAGAGAGCAAAAGAGCGAGCGAGAAAGAGCGAGCGAGAGAGAAAGAGAGCGAGCGAGCGAGAAAGAGAGAGCGAGCGAGAAAGTGAGCGAGCGAGCGAGAAAGTGAGCGAGCGAGAGAGAAAAAGAGCGAGCGAGAGAGAAAAAGAGCGAGCGAGAGAGAAAAAGAGCGAGCGAGCGAGAAAGAGAGCAAGAGAGCGAGCGAGCGAGAAATAGAGCAAGCGAGCGAGAGAGAGCGAGAAAGAGCGAGAGAGAGCGAGAAAGAGCGAGAAAGAGCGAGAGAGAGCGAGAGAGAGAAAGAGCGAGTGAGAGAGAGCAAAAGAGCGATCGAGCGAGAGCGAGAGAGAAAGAGCGAGAGAGCGAGAGAGAAAAAGCGAGCGAGCGAGCGAGAAAGAGCGAGCGAGAGAGAGAAAGAGCGAGCGAGAGAGAGAAAGAGCGAGCGAGCGAGAGAGAAAGAGCGAGCGAGAGAGAAAGAGCGAGCGAGAGAGAAAGAGCGAGCGAGAGAAAGAGCGAGCGAGAGAGAGAAAGAGCAAGAGCGAACGAGAAAGAGCAAGAGCGAGCGAGAGCAAAAGAGCGAGCGAGAGCAAAAGAGCGAGCGAGAGCAAAAGAGCGAGCGAGAGAGAGCAAAAGAGCGAGCGAGAGAGAGCAAAAGAGCGAGCGAGAGAGAGCAAAAGAGCGAGCGAGAGAGAGCAAGAGCGAAAGAGAAAGAGCGAGCGAGAAAGAGCGAGCGAGCGAGAAAGTGAGCGAGAGAGAAAAAGAGCGAGCGAGCGAGAGAGAAAGAGCGAGCGAGCGAGAGAGAAAGAGAGCGAGCGAGAAAGAGAGGGAGCGAGAAAGAGCGAGCGAGAAAGAGCGAGCAAGAAAGAGCGAGCGAGAAAGAGCGAGCGAGAAAGAGAGCGAGCGAGCGAGCGAGCAAGAGAGCGAGCGAAAGAGAGCGAGCGAGCGAGCAAGAGAGCGAGCAAGCGAAAGAGAGCGAGCGAGCGAGAAAGAGAGCGAGCGAGCGAGAAAGAGAGCGAGCGAGCGAGAAAGAGCGAGCGAGCGAGAAAGAGAGCGAGCGAGAAAGAGAGCGAGCGAGAAAGAGAGCGAGCGAGAAAGAGAGCGAGCGAGAAAGAGAGCGAGCGAGAAAGAGAGCGAGCGAGCGAGAAAGAGCGAGCGAGAAAGAGAGCGAGAGAGCGAGAAAGAGAGCGAGAAAGAGAGCGAGCGAGCGAGCGAGCGAGAAAGAGAGGGAGCGAGCGAGAAAGAGAGGGAGCGAGCGAGAAAGAGAGGGAGCGAGCGAGAAAGAGAGGGAGCGAGCGAGAAAGAGAGGGAGATGGGAGGAGTACTGTTAGAGGTTTGACCAGACCGGCTTACGCTCTCCCTGTATCCCATTAAAATGCTCAGACACACACAGCGCAGGTTTGTAACATGTCCTTGTCCCTGACACACACTTCATCTGAACCAGTCAGACTATTGACAGCCCTGTCCAGGTGTGTATGGATGTCGGTAGAAGGATGTCGGTAGAAGACAACCATAGAAGGTATTTCCTCAGATAGCCTACAGTAGCACGTCTCTCTTCTATCTCATTTGCAAAAATGAAACTGATATTGATAATGCACTGGATCATTTTAGACCAGTGGTCACCAACCTTTTCTGTCAAGATCACTTTGAGTCAAAATGCAAGCCGAGATCTACCGCTCAGATGTTCTTAAACATAAAAAAAAGTTTAAAATGTGTTTTGCCTATGCAACATTAACAAATCAAATTAAAAACAGTTCTGTAGCAATGAGGTTTGTGCAGTAGGCTATAGGCCCAATACATTATCTCTGCATATTGGCTATGGTTGAATGGCCTGGCCAATGTTGTTCTTCTCATTCTTTTTAAAATGTAGGTAGTTATATGATCACACTGGTAATAGATAATTTGTTGTATTACTTGAGGCACAGCTAAGTGAGCATAATTTGCTTCTTATTTTTTTCCTGGACTGATGGCCTGGATCTGATGGTCAGTCGGAGGGGAGGGAGGGAGCAGCAGTGAGGCTGCCTCTCACCCGCCTCACCGTCCCTCCGCCCTCCTTCCCTCCGCTGAGAAAAGGGGACACAGTCTTCCAGCTGATGGCGAAACTCAAGTCACACTGCATTATTTCTGCCTCATGTACCAATTCATGTTGTTACTCCTATGACCAGAGAAAGTGAAATATTCCTCAATATTAAAGACAAGCTGCTAATAATATCAACTCAAGCTTATCGGAACACTTTGCTACACTCATTGATTGCAGCTGCAGTGCTGGTTGTAGCGTGTGGAAGTAGGGAGAACGCGCATTTTATGGCTTATAAAGGTGTAGAACAAAGTGCTGACAGTGCTGAATAACAACTTAAACCGTACAGCACAAAAATGTTTTATATAATAGGAATGCAAGTCTTTATTGTTGGGTTTTTTACAGAATTGGAGGAGATCGACCAGTTGATCGTGATCAACCAGTTGGTGACCACTGTTTTAGACCAATAGTAACAGGACAGACAAACGGGTTGACAGACAGACGGGTACACAGACAAGGTCAGGGGTCAAGGCTGATGCAGACACTAGCAGTTCCGTACAAAGCAGACAGACAGATAGACAGGTTGTGTAGAGAGAGCAGCCTAGGCTATAAGGACAGGCAGCCAGTGACACCCAGGCAAGCATACCATGGAGCCTCACTCTCCGCTTAACAGGCAGGGCGGGGGGGTCCTAAAGCACCACCTGTCCTACACACCTCCAGGCAACCTAGCACTGCTCCCCAGGCAACGTGCTCTGGTAGCCTCTCCTTATTGTCCCCCCAGCCAGCAGCAGCTCCAACTCTGCTATTCTGATTCAGATTAACTAAACAACTTTTATCACGTGAACTTGGGCAATAACCACAGAATTGTGCCTATTTTTTGGTTCTTTAAAACAACATGCAACGCTTCCTCTTTACAGTAGCGAGGGAGTGAGAGACGTAGCCTAGCTACCGGAAGCTTAACTTTCACTTCGATCAGCACTAGCTAGGTTTGGCCAGGCTTGATAGAACCCTGTTCCTGTGATTCATGTGTTAGCCTATTATGCTCACAGTGGCTTATCATCAATGTTCAGTTTATGGTGTAATGTTAACAAAAAAAAAACTTGCTCTTTGATGGCATTTTTTTCTTTGTGTCACTTCAGCTTTTTTTTACCCAGGAAACATGGAAGCATCTTTCAGGTAGTGCTCGTCTGCAGTGACCAACCGTTGTCTAAGAGGCTACATATCAACTTAAGCCAAAATCTCCTGGAAGCTGGGCTGGATCTACCTTGGAGCAGAAGATGCCAGAGAGGTGCCCAAGAGAAGAGAAGGTTTTTGGGGAGCGAGAGGCAGGAAGGCAAAAGGGCCATGGGAGGATGCAAGACACAGTATGTGGTGGTGTGGTGTTAGGGGGTGAGAAGGGCTGAGGGAGGAGGAGGAGGGAGGGGTGAGTGTGGCAGTAGGTAGGTAGGTAGGTCAGAATTAAGAGGAGAGAGTAGCAGAACCTGGTTGTGAGCCCGGGTGGAGGGGATGCTCTGCTGGCACCTGAGTGCACACAAACTCTCTGCCACCGAGGAGCAGCCCAGCCAGAGAGAGCGAGGCACAGAGCTCTGTGTGAGAGAGAGAGAGAGAGGAATGAAAGGAGAGAAAATAGGAACGAGACAGGGAGGGAGAGAAAGGGTGACGGGAGAGAAAGGGTGACGAGGATAGAGGAAAAGAGAGATGAGGGAACAAGGGAGATGAAGGGGGGAGGAAAGGAGATGAGGTTTAGAGGATAGATAGAGCCGCAGGAGGAAGAGGGGTGGAGACAGAGTGATAGAATACATAGACAAAAGGAGTGGGAGAAATTAGGAGCGAAGAGAATGATGGCCAAACAGAATAGGAAAGAGTAAAGAACAGATTGTTGTTGAGAAGAGAGAGAGAGAGATGTGTAACCAAACCAGTGTTTTTGAGGAGAAGAGGAGTTGGGGGGTAGTGAGGGGAAAAACCAGTATTAGAACTACACACACATTTGCACAGTGAGCGTAAAAACACATACACACACTTTCAAACACAAGGCATAGTCAGACACACAAAAGCATTATTACATATGAAGTGGGTGGGGATAGGAAGAGGAGTGGGAGGGGCAACGGGCATGTTTGTCCATTTTCAGCCCTTGGATTTTTGTTCATGCCCCGCCCTCTGCTCTGCCATCCTCACACTATTGAAGTGGTTAGTGATTTACATAGGGACAAAATGCACAGACACACACACAGAAAACAATCTAGAACAAACCCAACATGAGTGTACATTGCCAGACAATTCAGTGAAAGTAGGCCATATAATAGGACCATCTAATATGGTCTAGGTTGGGGAAAGGCTACATCTGGGTACTGGGAAGGCCTGAGGGTAAATAGATCAGAAACATGGAATGTATCCTAGCTCAAGTTCAATGTAGTTTACTTGCAGGGCTAATTTTAAAGTTGTTGTGTTTAAGAGAGGGGTGTGACTTTTACCTAAATAGGAAATGGGAAAACTCAAGTCCTGACAGATTCATTCAAGGCTTTCCCCTGCCTGCATTCAGTGTGAAGGTAATGCTATCCTTGCTGTGGTGTGAGGAGCCAGTCTTGTTCTGTTGAATTTCACTTTCTCTCCCAAAACAAACAACTGTGGCTGATAACTGTTGTGCTGGCTGCAACCAAATCGGTTACTTTTTGATCAGACCCTTTTACTGTAATTATCTGGCTTACTGTAGCTATCAACTCGGTTTACAGCTACTAACGTTAGCTAGCTACCAACACTGTAGTAGTATTCTCACGTTAGCCAATTGCCAGTCTTTTGACAGGCAGATGTCTATCAAAAATGATGTCAGACCAACAACTAGAAAACTTGCACGCTAGAACTCTGGGCAAACAGCTATAACCTCCCGAAATATGATATATTGGCTTTTGGACTGATCATGTGGCTAGTTCAGCTAGCTAATCAACTACCAATGAAGACTGCGCGCTAACACGATTTTAATTTACATTTCTATAGCTAGTCAGGTACGTTGTGTCCATAACTAACAGGCTAGCTAGTTAGCTAGCTAGCTAGCTAACTATGACACTGGGCCGAGTGGCGCAGCGTCACTGCAGTGAAACGCTACCCCAAAAATATTGGCTTTCTTCAGCTGACGACTTTCAGTAACCTTTCAACTATTTTACATGTTACTGATTCAAATTGGCTACTGCAAAAATAAGGGACTATCCTGTCACTTTCAACGATAGCTAGGTGTCGACGACCTAGTCAATCGCTGGACCAGGATCCTCAAGGAAAAATATCGCTCTTTCAGGCCCTCCCTCTATTTCTAGTTCCCCCTCATTTTTCCTCCACCTCTCCTGACCGTCGGTTCGGATTGGTACCCCGTTTAGCCTTCGATTTAAGCCTCCACGGCTCCTTTTCGGGCCCAATAGCAACCCCGGGCACCTAATCACCAAAGCTTACCATTAATTCCAACGTGTTGTCCTCCATCTCCGGCTCCATGTTATTGTTCCCCCCCGAATCTCGGCTGTGAAAATAGAAACCCAACCCTGCGTCCGCGGCCTGCAAATGCAGAGACGTCATTCACTTCCTAAACCACTGTCTGGCAGGGCTGTGTTTAGTGGGGGATGGGGCACTCCCTCATGAATCCGACACTCTGATTGGCCGAGCTATGCTAAAGAGGCGTGCCTTAAAGGGCTTGCCCAATAATGATTGACTTGTCGATCTATCAAGGCTTTCCCCTGCCTGCATTTAGTACGTTTTTACGTTCTGGTACGTTCAATTGAACGGAAACGGTGCTGTACTGAACAACCCCGTTGAAAAACGGGGAGGGGTTGTGGAACGCGGTCAGCATGGCCAATGCCCTTCAAAAACGTCACTCATTGCTTCAAGCCACACCTCGCGGTCACTGAGGTGTAATAAGCAGATTCGATTATGCTGAGCCGCGGGGCACCTGGCATATGCCCGGCACGTCATCGGGCGAAAGCGGGGAGGGAGGCGCGCCGTTCTGAAATCGAACTGTAATCTACGCTGCTTGGTCATTTTGTCAACAAGGCAGCATGGTACCTTTTGCATGGGAAACACAGAATCTTAGTAATTATTACATGTGCTTAATTACGTAACTTTTGTTTTGCGCAGACTTCGCGGTAGGCTTTGAACGGGGCACCTGCCTCACGCCCGGGAGGCAGCCCGGTTCCTAATCGAATGCAATCAAGGCAAAGCATACCATGGAGCCTGTAGTTCAAACGAAATGAACACACCTCCAGTGACTCCACAAACAGACGGGCAAATGGTTGAAGATGATGTTGCCATACTGGGAAACACAAAGTTTTATCAGTAATCACTTATTGTAAAGATATTAAATATCCTTTCTATGAGGCTCAGAGATGACTTGCATCTTACAGGAAGGAGTATGATGAGCAAGCAAGCAAACCATATTCTGCAGTACTTGTAATATAACACTGTAAATCAAATGTAGACACTAGTAAACAAGCAGCAGATCATTTGAAAAGACTGACAGTGTATATATAATGGCTAAAATGACATCAATCTAGGCATGTATCTCTTCGAACAGGGATATATAGGCCAACTTGAGCAATGTCTGGGCAAATAGATTCTTACATATTTGTGACTAATAAAACGTGTAGAATGGGTGATGGTGTTCATCTCCTGAATTCCACTTTCTCCTTACCTTTTTTACCACTGTTGATCGAGACTTCAAAAACCTGAGTGCGGTGGTCCCCATTGGCTAGAATCGATCATCCTTACTATCCACACCAAATACACTGAACCAAAATATAAACGCAACATGTAAAGTGTTGGTCCCATGTTTCATGAGCTGAAATTAAATATCCCAGAATAGTCCACTGTAGCTCAGTTGGTAGAGCATGGCGCTTGCAACGCCAGGGTTGTGGGTTCGTTTCCCACGGGGGGCCAGTATGAAAATGTATGCTAAATGACTAAAATGTAATGTAAATGTATGCACTAACTGTAAGTTGCTCTGGATAAGAGCGTCTGCTAAAATGACTAAAAAATGTTCTAAAGCTTATTTCTCTCCAATTTTATGCACAAATTTGTTTACATCCGTCAGTGAGCATTTCTCCTTTGCCAAGATATTCCATCCACTTGACAGGTGTGGCATATCAAGAAGCTGATTAAACAGCATGCTCATTACACGGGTGCACCTTATGCTGAGGAAAGTAAAAGGCCACTAAAATGTGCAGTTTCGTCACGCAACACAATGCTACAGATGTCTCAAGTTTTGAGGGAACATGCAATTGGCATGCTGACTGCAGGAATAACCACCAGAGCTGTTGCCAGAGAATTGAATGTTCATTTCTCTACCATAAGCCGCCTCTGTCACAACCCGCAGACCACGTGTATGGCACGCGGTTTGCTTTTGTCCATGTTGTGAACGGAGTGCCCCATTGTGGCGGTGGGGTTATGGTATGGGCAGGCATAAGCTACGGACAACGAACACAATTGCATTTTATCGATGGCAATTTGAATGCAGAGATACTGTGACGAGATCCGGAGGCCCATTGTCGTGCCATTCATCCGTCGCCATCACCCCATGTTTCAGAATGATAATGCACAGCTGCATGACGCAAGGATCCGTACACAATTCCCGGAAGTTGAAAATGTCCCAGTTCTTCCATGGCCTGCATACTCACCAGACATGTCACCCATTAAGCATGTTTGGGATTCTCTGGATAGACATGTACAACAGTGTGTTACAGTTCCTGCCAATATCCAGTAACTTCACACAGCCATTGAAGCGGAGTGGGACAACATTCCACAGCGCACAATCAACAGCCTGATCAAACTCTATGCGAAGGAGATGTCACACTGCATGAGGCAAATAGTGGTCACTCCAGATACTGACCGGTTTTCTGATCCACACCGCTGTTTTTTACAGATGCATCTCTGTATTCCCAGTCATGTGAAATCCATAGATTAGGGCTTAACTCATTTATTTCAATTGACTTATTTCCTTATATGAACTGTAGCTTAGTAAAAATCTTTCAAATTGTTGCATGTTGCGTTTATATTTTTGTTCAGTATAAAATACATGCACAGTATGGCATATAAACAATTCAGACATGTTCCACTGCTTATGGGTCAAATAAACATTTTCATAAAGTGGGGGAGCAGGTAGAGCCAGCTCCTCTGGGAACGACAGATACTCCACATGATTGAGACCACAGCGGATGAGGAGGTAGCAATGGTTTTCAGCAGTTCAAATTTAATACCCCCCCTCCCCCTCTACAGAAACCCAGGTAAAAAATAAAATTCTACAGCAGCAGTTACCAGTAAAAAAAATGAAATGCAAAAAAATTATAAAAAGCATTAAGGGGGGGGGTGGGGGGGGGATAGGAGGAGGGCGGGCAAGGACCCGATGAGGGGAAGAAATATATGTTCTATATGCGAGGATTGAGTCCAAAGTCTTAATCGGACGGGGGGTCAGTGAGCGAGGATTGCTGGGAACTTCCTGTTGTGTTCATTCAAAATGGAGGGGAGAAAAATAAACAAACAAAGGATTTGAGTCAAGGTCAATCCAACCAGGGGAAGGAACCAGCACTCTAAGGCAGGGATTCATTCAGGAAGGGTTTTGTCCCTCTCTGGATTGAAAGAAAATCTCACTCCTCTTCAGCTTGTGTGAGCGTTAGTGGAAATGTGTATGTATGGGTACATGTGTGCGTGTTTGAAATTTAATGCACTGTATGTCTGTCTATATGGTCAATTCGGCTCCCCCTTTCACTTGCTGAAAAAAAGGTGGCATTTTTCTATCCTTATTTCGTAATTCTTCAGCTTTTTTTCCTTCTTTCTCCCCTATTCAGTCCCTGACTACCTAGTAGTCATCTAAATCAAAAAACTCGTCGTCCTCTGCCTGGTAATCTATGGCCTGGAAATCCACCCTGTACCGCAAGCATCCTGAAAGCGAGAAATAAAGAAAAAGTCAATTATCTAGATAAAGACTGTTGCGGGACTGAAGAGTCATTACTAATATTAGGTTTATGAAGTTGATCTCATGCTAACATGCTGTGAACTACCACCACAACATGACCATAACAAAGACACCCATGTTATAATCCTATAACAACAACTGGTTGGTGTGGACTCACCCCCGATGCCTCCGAAGCCCTTGACAAACTGAGACCCCTCCTGACTCTTGTCTGTGACGATCTCCAGCGTGGCTCCAAACTTCTTGTAGTTGTTGGCAAACCACTCCAGCAGAGGCATGCTCTCAATCAGCTCGTGGTCCTGCCCCGTCTGTGAACATGCGAGCACACGCACGCACACACACACACCAAATGGACAGGTTTGAGAGCAAAGAAATGTTAACAAGTCAACACCAAAAATTAAACCACCCGAATGGGTTCAGGGACAGAAAGTGTTGTCAAGGCAACCGCTATGTGTGTGTACCTGCGTGTGAGAACAAGGGATAGAGAACAGGGCTTACCTCCTTGTCTGTGAAGTGGGACTTGTCTTTCTCCTGCTCGGGTGTTAAATAAAGAGTCTTCTCATCTGAAACACAAAGCACAATGAAGACAGGGAATGAGAAACCATGTGTGTAGCGTTCTCTTCTCAGTTCTACTTCATGGTGCCAGAGGATATACTGCACATGGGGAGTGCGTGTGTGTACCGTTCTCTGTTCCGATGCTCTCAGCCCCGTGCAGGCGAAGGATGTAGCGCATGGTGTCTAGGTTCTCATAGACGATGAGGATCTCCACAGCCCCCATCTCCAGGGCTTTGAGTGTGTCCTCCACCCCGAAACAGTACTTCCCTGTGTCCTGACTGATCTCATCAAAGTACCGTCCTGCAGAGCGCGAGCGAGCGAGAATGGAGGAGAAGAGAGGAATAAAGGGTCCAAGAAATTGTTTTAGTGATTGGGGATGGAGAAAGGGAAGCAATCATCATCACACTAATTATCATTACCATTCACAAGGAAACAATCTGCACTAACCCTAACAAAAACAGCTAACACAAACAGACACACATTCGCTGGGATAACCCAAAATCTAACCTCAACGTGCCACAAACAGACCTATGAGCTTCTTTTCCTGGATGAACTTGACGTTAGAGAGGACCTCTGCCGACAGCTCGATGGCCTGGTTGAAGCCATTCTCCCCTCCGTACGAGATGTCCACCAGCTTCAGAATCTTCGCCTGTAACCTCTGCACACACACAACAGGGGTTAGTGTGCCGTGAAATGCTTGATTCACTCAGAATCAGAAAATCACAGAGGAATTACACCAAAAGCATCAGCCCGACAAAGGATTAACTGATCACAGTAAGGATTAATGCAGCATAAACCATGGATTATCTCAACCACACACACTTACAGGGTCGAACATGTCGGACTGGCTGAGCTCAGTCTTGAAGTCGGCAGACCCTGCTAGGACCATTCCGGCCACGTTGACCTTGTCGTTGGCCACATAGAGCTGGACAGCTGTCTCAGCCACCTTCCTCACATAGTTGTGTCTCTTCTCCATCCTCAGACGGGCAAAGCGCAGAGCAGACTGACCTCCTCTGCCTGAGAGAGAAATTGTAGTGACTAAAGGGTATTGATGGGGAATAACATCTGTACTGTTCTTGTTCTTATGTCTGCGTGTATGTGTGTCTGTGTGAGATGTGCGGAGCGTACCGTGTTTCTTGGGCAAGTCCACAGTGAACTTGTGCAGCACCTCTCTAGTGTTCCCCTGCAGCGTCCCGAAGAGAGCCCCGCTACCGTCTATCACTATGAAGCCAAACTTACTGTCATCAGACAGCAGGGCCGTCAACGCCTGGAGAGAGAGAGAGAGAGAAAGACAGAGGGCATTTCCATTACAGTAGAGACAATTAGACACTAGTGACAACATGCGACAGACAGACATACATTAGTTGAGCTCCTACCTCAGTGTGGAACTTGTTGTCACAGAGGTACAGGGAGGTGTTGATGGGTTTAAAAGGCTCAAAGTCAATGTTGACTTTCTTCTCTTTGCCCTCGTCTGTCACGATGGTTCCACAGTACACCACCAGGCCATTAGGGGGCACTGCAGGAGAGACACAGGGCTTTTCAGTCAACACAGGCAAGACCCAGTGACCCATAGTAAATACACACAACAAAGAACAGACTGACCCTTGCTGTAGCTTTGGAGTCTGCTATGAGGAGGTCAAGGCTCCAAGCACACACAATGACAGTCACTCACCCTTGTTGTATAGTTTTAGTCTCTGCTGTACAGAGGTGATGGCCCCGAGCACAGAGAGCCTGTTGACTCTGCTCTTGATGTTGGAGGCCGTGCCAAACTCATCAGCCAACATCTTGGCCACTCTGGAGATCTGGTCCTTAGGGGGGATGATCAGCGAGATCATACTAGTTCCATTACTGAGGAGAGAGGGAGAGATGGTTAGACACAACATAAACACACACATTCACAGTCTGTGTAAATAATACTGTCTTAGTCATATCTCAATCTCTGAAAGAAAGGAATACGCTTCCACAATCAAAACAAATCTTCCACCCATCAGCCCCCTCCAATCATTCTCTAATATTACCTGACCCATTTCTACCTTTGTGTGACACAGACACCCTTAAACATTGACAATATCTGACACCATTGGCCACCAAACATTACCTTCCCAGTTTCCACTATCTGAAAGGTGAGGGAGGGGGGCACAGTTTTCATACCGAACAACAAGCTCTGTCCTTGACACCAAAGACTGCGCTGAAGTTCCACTGAGCCACATTGTCTGCATTCACTATACATGCTGACGCTGCATACACACAGGTAGCTAGCTGGCTTGTGAATATAGGTCAAATGGTCAACCTTGCAGGGATGTAACTCAGTTGGTAGAGCACGGTGTTTGCAACGCCAGGGTTGTGGGTTCGATTCCCACCGGGGGTCAGTATGAAAAATAAAAAATAATGTATCACTCACTAACTGTAAGTCGCTCTGGATAAGAGCGTCTGCTAAATGACTAAAATGTAAATGTAATGTAACGCTAGCAGAGGACAGTCGATTCTGCATCAGTGGACAACAAGAATACTTCGGGGGCAAAGCAGTCCCCTTTGCCTAGTCACATCCGAAGGAAGCCACGTAGCTATCTCTGTCAACTACTTATCTAAATGAATATGGATGACCGCTTGTTAACTAAAGTTACACATTGTCACCAAAGGAAGAATAGGACGCGGCAATTGACTGTTGCTTGCTACTCAGAGTATAGATTTAAGCTTTCCACTCCCAAATAGAAGACATGCTCAATGCCATATGTTGATAGCAAGCCAACGTCGCTACTAACTGCTAAGTCTATCGCAGCATATGGGAACATACCGGAGTCAATGTGATAACCGCACCAACACGCTGTTAATCTAGACCCCATCCACGGAAGCCGGCGTTTTCAGCTAGGTAACGTTAGCTAACAACATGTAACTAACTAGTTAAGCCGGACATCAGCACATACAAACAACCGAGCTAGGTACAAATAACACGGCAATCACCATAATAATTATACGATCAACATCGAATACTGGTGGCAACTAACGTTAATTACAATGTTGGCTGTGTTAGCAAGCTAACCGGCTACCATAGCTAAACTACCACTCCCAAATTCGGCCTCACTAATCCAGCTATTATCACACGGTCCATTCACTTCGGCATATCGACACCCAGGCAGACACATTATGCACACACCGGTATTCAACCACTTACCCACGGGCAGCTTCCAAACTTTTAATCAGTTTCTTGATTTTCCATATCTCCACGTTCCTGTCTGCCGCGTTAGGGTCGTCCGCCATCTTTCCTGCTGTAATCGCTTCAGCACCTGAAAGAGAAGAACATCATCTAGCTGGCTAACGTTACATCGGATTTTAGGTTGCCAGGGTGACAGTTGTGTACCTCTCTGAGCTACAAGCGGGTGTCGGAGAGGGACCTGGACCAGCAGTGGTCGACCTACCGGGAGGAAGAAGACTATACCCCCGCTTGCTGTGTCAGCAAAGTGCGCGGAAAAACTAGGCCTACACACTCTTCCCAGGCTCTAGTGTCCAACCTATTCGTTATCTAACGTCGCAACCCGACCTAGTTTCGCCTCGCTTCGTCGAGAAACCGTTAAAATCTTCAACTGTCAACCCGTTCCACCCGACACCTTGCATTTACAAACATAACCGACGACACCGTACCTGCCTCGGGCAACGCCGCTCCGGTCTCTTCGCTGCGGCTGCCGCGCTAGCTGAATCGGTAGTCGGTGAAATGACGATGCCTTTCCTGCCGGTTCCTCTCCACAGGCTTCGCGTGGTGCGATGAGGCTCACATGTGGGAGGTTATTTCGTTTATTCTCACTTCCTGGAAACCGCGTTGAAACGGTGAGTTACTTTGTTGGTTGGTCAAAACTCCATGTTGATCATGGATATCTTCACGGTAATTGGAGTGATGAACTATCATACGAAAATGGGCGGGGATATCTCAAAATGTTTAATGTGGGATTTGTAGTCAAAATTATATTTTATGACTAATCACAACTTGAAGTTCTCCTGAACTTCTGTAGTGACTAGGATGGAGAAAAAACATTAGCTAGTTAAGCAATGTCATGAAATGAAAATATCCATCAGTCATAATATGGTCAGTTTTTTTTTATTTTGTTTTATTTATTTCACCTTTATTTAACCAGGTAAACCAGTTGAGAACAAGTTCTCATTTACAACTGCGACCTGGCCAAGATAAAGCAAAGCAGTGCGATAAAAACAACAACACAGAGTTACATATGGGGTAAAACAAAACAAAGTCAAAAATACAACAGAAATACATATAATATAGAGTGTGTGCAAATTTAGCAAGTTATGGAGGCAAGGCAATAAAATAGGCTATAGTGCAAAATAATTACAATTAGTATTAACACTGGAATGATAGATGTGCAAGAGATGATGTGCAAATAGAGATACTGGGGTACAAATGAGCAAAATAAATAACAATATAGGGATGAGGTAGTTGGGCGGGCTAATTTCAGATGGGCTGTGTACAGGTGCAGTGATCGGTAAGGTGCTCTGACAACTGATGCTTAAAGTTAGTGAGGGAGATAAGTGTCTCCAGCTTCAGAGATTTTTGCAATTTGTTCCAGTCATTGGCAGCAGAGAACTGGAAGGAATTGCGGCCAAAGGAGGTGTTGGCTTTGGGAATTACCAGTGAGATATACCCGCTGGAGCGCAGACTACGGGTGGGTGTTGCTATGGTGACCAATGAGCTAAGATAAGGCGGGGATTTGCCTAGCAGTGATTTATAGATGGCCTGGAGCCAGTGGGTTTGGCGACGAATATGTAGTGAGGACCAGCCAACAAGAGCGTACAGGTCACAGTGGTGGGTATTATATGGGGCTTTGGAGACAAAACGGATGGCACTGTGATAGACTACATCCAATTTGCTGAGTAGAGTGTTGGAGGCTATTTTGTAAATGACATCGCCGAAGTCAAGGATCGGTAGGATAGTCAGTTTTACGAGGGCATGTTTGGCAGCATGAGTGAAGGAGGCTTTGTTGCGAAATAGGAAACCGATTCTAGATTTAACTTTGGATTGGAGATTCTTAATGTGAGTCTGGAAGGAGAGTTTACAGTCTAACCAGACACCTAGATATTTGTAGTTGTCCACATACTCTAGGTCAGACCCGTCGAGAGTAGTGATTCTAGTCGGGTGGGCGGGTGCAAGCAGCGTTCGGTTGAAGAGCATGCATTTAGTTTTACTAGTGTTCAAGAGCAGTTGGAGGCTACTGAAGGAGTGTTGTATGGCATTGAAGCTCGTTTGGAGGTTTGTTAACACAGTGTCCAATGAAGGGCCAGATGTATACAAAATGGTGTCGTCTGCGTAGAGGTGGATCTGAGAGTCACCAGCAGCAAGATCGACGTCATTGATATACACAGAGAAAAGAGTCGGCCCAAGAATTGAACCCTGTGGCACCCCCATAGAGACTGCCATAGGTCCAGACAACAGGCCCTCCGATTTGACACATTGAACTCTATCTGAGAAGTAGTTGGTGAACCAGGCGAGGCAGTCATTTGAGAAACCAAGGCTATTTAGTCTGCCAATAAGAATGCGGTGGTTGACAGAGTCGAAAGCCTTGGCCAGGTCAATGAAAATGGCTGCACAGTACTGTCTATTATCGATCGCGGTTATAATATCGTTTAGGACCTTGAGCGTGGCTGAAGTGCACCCATGACCAGCTCGGAAACCGGATTGCATAGCGGAGAAGGTACGGTGGGATTCGAAATGGTCGGTGATCTGTTTGTTGACTTGGCTTTCAAAAACTTTTGAAAGGCAGGGCAGGATGGATATGGGTCTGTAACAGTTTGGATCTAGAGTGTCACCCCCTTTGAAGAGGGGGATGACCGCGGCAGCTTTCCAATCTCTGGGGATCTCAGACGTTACGAAAGAGAGGTTATACAGGCTAGTAATAGGGGTTGCGACAATTTCGGCAGCTAGTTTTAGAAAGAAAGGGTCCAGATTGTCTAGCCCAGATGATTTGTAGGGGTCCAGATTTTGCAGCTCTTTTAGAACATCAGCTGTCTGGATTTGTGTGAAGGAGAAGCGGGGGGGGCATGGGCAAGTTGCAGCGGAGGGTGCAGAGCTGGTGGCCGTGGTAGTGGTAGCCAGGTGGAAAGCATGGCCAGCCGTAGCAAAATGCTTGTTGAAATTCTCGATTATTGTAGATTTATCGGTGGTGATAGTGTTTCCTAGCCTCAGTGCAGTGGGCAGCTGGGAGGAAGTGCTCTTATTTTCCATGGACTTTACAGTGTCCCAAAACTTTTTGGAGTTAGTGCTACAGGATGCAAATTTCTGTTTGAAAAAGTTAGCCTTTGCTTTCCTAACTGCTTGTGTATATTGGTTCCTAACTTCCCTGAAAAGTTGCATATCGCGGGGGCTATTTGATGCTAATGCAGTACGCCACAGGATGTTTTTGTGCTGTATAAGTTTGGTCAGTGGAATAATTGATTTTGTCAATTATGGAAGCCTCTAATTTCCTCTTTATAATATTGAGTATAGCTACTTTGCAATTGCATTAAAAAATATATAAATATATACAGTACCAGTCAAAAGTTTGGACACACCTACTCGTTCAAGGGGTTTTCTTTATACATTGTAGAATAATAGTGAAGACATCAACACCATGAAATAACACATATGGAATCATGTAGTAACCAAAAAAGTGTTAAACAAATCAAAATATATTTTATATTTGAGATTCTTCAATTAGCCACCCTTTGCCTTGATGACAGCTTTGCACACTCTTGGCATTCTCTCAACCAGCTTCACCTGGAATGCTTTTCCAACAGTCTTGAAGGAGTTCCCAAATATGCTTAGCACTTGTTGCCTGCTTTTCCTTCACTCTGCCGTCCGACTCATCCCAAACCATCTCAATTGGGTTGAGGTCGGGGGATTGTGGAGGCCAGGTCATCTGATGCAGCACTCCATCACTCTCCTTCTTGGTAAAATAGCCCTTACACAGCCTGGAGGTGTGTTGGGCCATTGTCTTGTTGAAAAACAAATGATAGTCCCACTAAGCCCAAACCAGATGGGATGGCGTATTGCTGCAGAATGCTGTGGAAGCCATGAATTCTAAATAAATCACAGACAGTGTCACCAGCAAAGCACACCCACACCATAACACCTCCTCCTCCATGCTTTATGGTGGGAACTACACATGCAGAGATAATCAGTTCACCCACACCGCGTCTCACAAAGACACAGCGGTTGGAAACAAAAATCTCAAATTTGGACTCCAGACCAAAGGACACATTTCCACTGGTCTAATGTCCATTGCTCATGTTTCTTAGCCCATGTGCAGGTCTCTTCTTATTATTGGTGTCCTTTAGTAGTGGTTTCTTTGCAGCAATTCGATCAGATGTGTCTGTTACTTGAACTCTGTGAAGCATTTATTTGGGCTGCAATTTCTGAGGCTGGTAACTCTAATGAACTTATCTTCTGCAGCAGAGGTAACTCTGGGTCTTCCATTCCTGTGGTGGTCCTCATGAGAGCCAGTTTCATCATAGTTCTTGATGGTTTTTGCGACTGCACTTGAAGAAACTTTCAAAGTTCTTGACATTTTCCGGATTGACTGACCTTCATGATGGACTGTCGTTTCTCTTTGCTTATTTGAGCTGTTCTTGCCATAATATGGACTTGGTATTTTTCCAAATAGGGAATCTCAAAAAGAAAATATATTTTGATTTGTTTAACACTTTTTTGGTTACTACATGATTCCATATGTGATATTTCATAGTTTGGATGTCTTCACTATTATTCTACAATGTAAAAAATTGTAAAAATAAAGAAAAAACCTTGAATGAGTAGGTGTGTCCAAACTTTTGACTGGTAGTGTGTATATTGGCAATGTAGAACAAAATCTACAGTATTTCTTCCAAAGTTAAGCCCAGTGTTACACCACTAGATGACAGCATTGATTCACTAAAGAAAGCACCTTTATGGTACTACACTAGTACTCCTGCCCGCACCTCCATACATCTCAGATTCCATTCGAATTTCCCCTCTGCCTATATTACGCAGCAATTTGCGAGGCAGTCTGCCTCCAGTACAATATAAACACCCATTTATCACCCTCTGTCTGCCATCAGAGCTGTAATCTGTTGCCTGGAAACGGATCCGGCCTACTGTTCAGTGTTTTGGTCAGACAAGTTACATTTTCTCAGAGACAACAGATTATCTGCAGACAGGGTCAGAGCGATATCATTCTGTTACTTCAGACAGGTAAAGGTGAGTCAAGGAGAGAAACTCATGTTCTGTCTTTGTGTGCAGTAGTAGATCCAGAAGAACCTGCAACCTACAATGATTTCTGGTGACTCCTCCTTAAGGTAGAGACCGCCATATGAGAGAGGTTGGCTGACCATGTGTGTGTGTGTGTGTGTGTGTGTGGGAGGGTTATGGCGAGAGCGACCCCACACAGATGCCATCAGGTCCGCACTCCTCCACTTTCCATCTGTGACCATCTGCTAGAGGGAGCTGAGGGAGGGAGAGGTTAGAGGGAGGGAGGGGATAGAGGGAGGGAGGGAGAGGATAGAGGGAGGGAGGGAGAGGATAGAGGGAGGGAGGGAGAGGATAGAGGGAGGGAGGGAGGGATGTTGAGGTGTTCAAGGGCATCCCTGTGCTTGTCACAAACCGAACAAAGGGGGAGGGGAGGGGTGCCGCTTTGGGTGGGATGTGGTGAGACACAAAGACACTCACGCACACACACCTCACTATGTACCCCACCCCACACCTGCTCTCGTCCCTCATGTCACATTCAGTTTAGTCCCTACCAGGAGACTGCAAGAGCCGACATATACAGTACAATCATTGGAGCAGACAGAGATAGCAGTGACAGGGCCCTGGCCTCATCCTGACTTAAAGCATTATCACAACAAACACAAAAACTGACCTTGGATAAGTGCTGAGGGGGAACTATATTGATGGCTCTGACTCAGAATTTCCCATTGACTGGTGGAGATCACAGACCCCTGATGACTGAATGTGTCAAATGACTAAACCAGCTAGTGCTTCAGTCTCATTTCCATCAGCACAGGGTTTATTAAGCCTGGGCCCGCCTCTTTCTACACATCAATGACTGCATAAATGGAGCCGTGCAAATACAACTTGATCAAATGACTGTGATATTTATTTGAAACGTAATCTCTGGTGTTATATAAAATACCCATAAATGCTTGGCTCATTTATTCTCCCTCTGACAACGTCATGTCCAGTTTGGAGTGTAAAGACACAGCTCTCAGCGAGCCAGGGAAAACCTTTGAAACCCTGAGAGGGAATTAAGCAGCCGTTTTTCCGCATGCTAATTTGTGTCTCACTGTCTCTCTCTCTGCCACATTCAGACAGGGGATCATAATCGTCAGCACTTCAATAACTAGCATCCCTGCTAAAGACACATCTTCTTAAGCAGCTGCTGTGTGTGTCAAATCAAATCAAATTGTATTTGTCACATACACGTGTTTAGCAGATGTTATTGTGGTGTAGTGAAATGCTTGTGCTTCTAGCGCCGACAGTGCAGTAATATCTAACAATTTCACAACATCTACCCAATACACACACATCTAAGTCAGGAATGAATTAAGAATAAATACATCTATGGAAGAGTGATGTCAGAGCGGCATGGACTAAGATACAGTAGAATAGTATAGAATACAGTATATACATATGAGATGAGTAATGCAAGATATGTAAACCTTATTAAAGTGACTAAGATACCGTAGAATAGTATAGAATACAGTATATACATATGAGATGAGTAATGCAAGATATGTAAACATTATTAAAGTGGCTAGTGTTCCATTTCTTAAAGTGGCCATTGATTTCTAGTCTATGTCTATAGGCAGCAGCCTCTAATGTGCTAGTGATGGCTGTTTAACAGTCTGATGGCCTTGAGATAGAAGCTGTTTTTCATTCTCTCGGTCCCAGCTTTGATGCACCTGTACTGACCTCGCCTTCTGGATGATAGCGGGGTGAACAGGCAGTGGCTCGGGTGACTGATGTCCTTGATGATCTTTTTGCCCTTCCTGTGACATCGGGTGCTGTAGGTGTCCTGGTGGGCGGGTAGTTTGCCCCCGGTGTGTGTGTGTGTGTGTGTGTATCTGGCAGTGTCTAGCTGGTATCTAGTGTGCTGCTGCTTCTGCTCTGTGTTTTGGGGTGTGGAAGAAAGTGCCCATGGCCGGGGCTTTGCTGTGTGTTTTCCATCTAATCTCTGAGTCTACATTCTTGTCACATCTCTGCCTCTCCCTCCCTCTCTCTCCTCTCTACGTCCTCCTCAGAGGCAGACAGGAGATTTACTGATCTGCTCCTAAATATTAAGTGGATTAATCAGGAACAGAGAGCGGGGGCTTCATAAATAGCAATGAGAGGCGGTGAGACGAGAGAGGGTTGAGGATCCTCTCCGTGTCCACTCTGTGTAGAGCTATTAAGAGTTTATTAATGCACTGGATTAAACCCAATAACCTCCATTTAAAGAAGGTGGGACATGCAATCTATCTTAATGATGGATCTCATAGGGGTCACACCTAAAGGGAACTGGGAGCCAGGGAAACAATGCCCGCCTCCACCGCTGAGTGACATGGGGCAAAAGCCAATCACATTTATTCTATGAGGGCGCCCTTGAGAGGTAGTGTCTCGCCCTCTTGTACAGAACCTTTCGGTGTGCTTAGTGGCGATATAGAGGCCCAAAATGCTTAACGCTGCAGGTTGAAGTTAAATATATAATGGGCACGTTTCCTTTTATGCTATGTTAACCTTCATCTTTCACCAACCAAGCACGTCCCTGATACAGCATCCTATACTGCAACAGCAGATTTGTTATTTCTGAGTATTACGCTTGAGTAAAAAGAGAGAGCAATTAATATTAAGTCATATTAAGGAGGTACAATCAAGCCCTACGATAACGGACATGACAATCCAATAAGGGGCTGTTTTGACAACTGTCAACATGCTCTGTCAACACATTGATGCTATGTCAACACCTCTCACTGATAACGCCTGCTGTCCCTGAGAGGAAGCAGACACAGTACCATATGTTAATCCTGACAGCATCCCTGGGGCTTTTGCAGTGTCTTTGTTTGGCTTGAGTCTGCAGGGGAAATGGTAGGAAACAAGTGGTGTTTAACAATTTCAAACAATCTGCATCAATTCAGCCCGTGGTACAGTATATCAGTTCTCTAGAAACCTATTTCCTGGGAGAATAGGTTGTGTGTGAGCAGCAATATTACAGTTCTGGATTTGAAGGCTTGGTCTTGGAATGGCTCACATTTGGAAAGATTCGTTTTTTTGTGACGTTGACTGAACAAGATACCGGGCTGGCCCAGCCGACTTGAGGTTCAGACACAGATCTTAGGTCAGTATTGTGTGTTTTGCCCAAATGGGTTTGAGAAGGGTAGGCTGACCCTAGATCTGTGCCTAATGCGCTGTTTCTATCTATAACTTTATTAATCCACACCACCAGTCACAGATCACAGCCCTAACCCAGTCTTAAATCACCATGACACAATCATAACAGACTCAGAATGAAAGAGGGAGCGAGAGGGCAGAACTTATGGAGCAAGATAGAGAGGGAGAGAGACTGAAAAATGGATTTTCTTCCAGCTGCATAAATCAAATTGAGTACAAAAAGGGCATTATCAAATCGATAGATTTAATATAGCATATTAGATGAAGACAAAGGCATGTCTGGTGAGGGGAGGTAACTTTTGAATGATGGCACTGGAACACATCAATATATTCCATTGCTATTTGGATGAAGGATAAGCTATGTAGAATGCAATAACACACAACTCCCAAACCTCTATAAAACTTGTTAAAGGCATAAATGCAAAGCTCATGTATGCCTGAGTGACAAAGTAGGAGTAATATGTATTTTGTGTGTGTGTTCACGTAAAAATTGCATTATTTAAATAAGACCATCACACAGAGAAGGTACAGGACAGGACAGACTTAAATTTATTCAGACAAACATTGTGGAACTGTTACAATAAAATCAATATATTTTCAGCCCATAACATCAACATTCCATTATAGCTCCAGAAGGGGAAAAATAAAACACTGAAGAACTCACTACACTATGCTTCTATGGAAAGAGCTACATTAATCTAGCTACATTAAGGACAATTGATTTACACACCTTAGTCTGTTAAATGCAACTGGACAAAGCCACAGTGCCTTCACACGGCAATATATTACACCCCTTTCACATAGTATTTTTTTCTCTTTACAAAGTAAAAATATATAGAATTAACAAAGAAGACTTTAGCAAATATGGCCATTTATGTGTGTTTGGACTAGTGGAGGTGTCATATTAGAACTGTGTGTGTGTGTGTGTGTGTGTATCTGAGGACAGTTCAGTAACTGTCTAGTACAGGTTGGAAATGAGAAGGACCATTTCCTTCTCATTTATTGCGCTTTTGTAGACGTTTGAGCGACTAGGGCCAAACAGAGGGAGGGTTACTCAGCTTTGTACACAAGTAGGCCAGGCAAGGGAGGGACAGCAGTGACATCAGGACAGGGCAAGGGTCACTTAGGACATCATGAGAGGGAAAAAGTCAAGGCCAGGTTGATCGCAGAATCAAAAAAGGAGCCTTACACTACTTCAGCAAGAGAGGACTTTATACATGTGCATGCGGGTGTGTGTGTGTATTGTGTTAGTGTAAGATTTATTGTCTCTCTGGCTGATGTACACACAGAGAGGTCAGAGTTGAAGATGCAAAGGGTAAACAAAACTAAAGGGTCATCATGCATGTTATTGACGTGATCAACAAACAACAAATCAATATCAGGGTCAGAGGTCAGAGGTGAGAGGTCAGAGGTGATGCAGTGATCAGTTGTGACCAGATGAGTTAATGTTGTGATCGATACAGGGACCAAGGAGAAGAACTGAAATCACCCAACAGTTGTTACTAAATACACAGATACATACGAGTATGGGTGAGGGACATGGAAATAGTTAGAGAGGGATGAGGAGGGAGAGGGGGAAGGAGAGAGAGGAGGGGGAGGAGAGAGATAGATGGGGAAGGCGAGAGATGAGGGGAGGAGAGAGAGGGGGAAGGAGAGAGAGGAGGGGAAAGAGAGAGATGAGGGGGAGGCGAGAGGAGGGTAAAGAGGGAGAGGGGGAAGGAGAGAGGGGGGAAGGAGAGAGAGGAGGGGAAGGAGGGAGAGGGGGAATGAGAGAGAGGAGGGGAAGGAGGGAGAGGAGGGGAAGGAGGGGAAGGAGGGGAAGGAGAGAGAGGAGGGTAAGGAGAGAGAGGGGGAAGGAGAGAGATGAGGGGAAGGAGAGAGAGGGGGGAGGAGAGAGAGGCGGAAGGAGAGAGAGGAGGGGAAGGAGAGATATGAGGGGAAGGAGAAGAGGGGGAAGGAGAGAGAGGAGTGGAAGGAGGGAGAGGGGGAAGGAGAGAGAGGAGGGGAAGGAGAGAGAGGGGGAAGGAGAGAGAGGGGGAAGGAGATAGAGAGTGGAAAGGAGAGAGAGGAGGGGAAGGAGAGAGAGGGGGAAGGAGAGAGAGGGGGAAGGAGAAAGATGAGGGGAATGAGAGAGAGGGGGAAGGAGAGAGGAGGGGAAGGAGAGAGAGGTGGAAGGAGAGAGGGGGGGAAGGAGAGAGAGGGGGAAGGAGAAAGATGAGGGGAATGAGAGAGAGGGGGAAGGAGAGAGGAGGGGAAGGAGAGAGAGGTGGAAGGAGAGAGAGGGGGAAGGAAGAAACAATAAGAACAGAGAACAAAAAGGGAGGATGGGCAGTAGAGAAAAAGAGAGATTTGAGGGAAAGAGAAAGAAAGCCCAAAACCCAAAAGCATCACTTTCATCCCATGAGTTCCTCTTCCTGTCTTTCATCTTGGAGTGAGATGAAAGGTTGACTCTACGGGCGTCAAATGACCACCCATTACCTATTACCCACAACCACCCATTCCACCCAATCGTGGTGTGCATTACTCGTCTCCACAGAGACCTTGGGTGGAGAGACAAGGCAGCGATACGGCAGCCTCGCAGGGGAGACATCTCTGAGCTATAAAAACCAAAATAAGGGAAATTAAAGGAAAGAGAGGAGCGAGAGGAGTGCCATGGCTGTAAAACTCCCTCATGCATTCCCCCAGTGTGAAAAACAGAGGAGATAGAGAGAGAAAGAGAGAGGAGGGTAGAGAGAGGGAGAAAAATAGGGAAAATAAGCGAGTGACAAAATGATAGTGAAGATGAGCGAGAGAGAGAGGGAGCTAGAGGGAGTGAAAGGCTGTGAGTGAGGGAGCAGAAAAAGAGAGAGAGTGGGAGATTTGAAAGTGAGTAAGCAGGGTTAGGTCGTGATAGGCTGTTTTCTAATTAGCTGTGTGTCTGCCTGGAACTACACTTTTATTTCACAGATCAAATTGAAACATCAGTGGTGCCAACTGACTGGCTGAAGAGTAGAAGAGCTCAGTGGTGTATTGTGTGCTGGATTCCTTACAAAAACATATTGCAGTTTTCAAACTGCAGTAAAAGTGCAGTAACTGCAGTCGACTGTGGTATTTTGGACACAGTAATTGCAGAATAACTGCAATGTACTGCACTGTAACTGCAGTTATACTGCACTGTAACTGCAGTTAAACTGCAAAATTACTCTGGTAAAAAAAAACTGTGTTATTTTGGACGCAGTATTGGCAGTATACTGCAGTTATACTGCAATCTTTTTTCGTAAGGAAAGAGCCAAAGTGTCAATCACAAGACTCACACTTTAATCAAAGATCTGTTCAAGATGTGTTTCCACTGGCCAAAGCACACCAAAGCAAGAGCAATGTACCATTACGCTGCATCACAAGACCAATGAAACACAAGCCTTGCAAATACAGTACTGACAACTGATAAAATAGTGCCCGGCTCAGACCCGCAAATATATACGTCCGATCATCCAAGGCCTGTCATTATCAAAGTGGAATGCCACTGAGCATTGTGTGGGTGTGCTTATACTGTTCCAGTGTAAGGCTTATAACTGTTCATAAGCCTGCCTTATGGGTTAAGCCTATCTCATCTGGGTTTATGGGATAGATACATTAAGATAACTGACCTCACTTGACTACAACCCGAAATATTCTGGAAAAAAACTGGAACTTATTTAGAATAGAAGTTATAGAATGTTCCACTTCCTCTGTCAACAGTACACACCAATGGCTACAGAAATTAAACTCGATGACAAACAAAACTATTATGCTAAGATGTTATTTTTAACAGACTCACGCTGCTTCTAGTTGTGTTTTTTTCTCTCTCCCAAAGCGAACCCATAAAAGCATTTTGTGTTTGTGTCCGTTTCTAAATCTTGAAAGGTCAGAATAATGGCAGGGCTCTTTGTGTGACTACAATTAGATTTAACTGTTCCACAGACTAAGTGGCTCCACCTGAAACAGAAGTACAAAACTAGCTAAAAAAATTAAGTCATTATCAAAGCTTTCAAGCTGAGGAGAGTGGTTGCTATTTAGTAAGTGGCTAACAACATGGTTTTGAACTTGTAAAAGCTAAATTGGAGGAGGAAGCATCAAATAAAGACTACACAGCATTGAGACAGCAAGGGAAGAGAGCACTGCAGCCGCCAATATGGGCATTGTCAAATCAACATCAAATCAAATTTTATTTGTCACATGCTTCGTAAACAAGAGGTGTAGACTAACAGTGAAATGCTTACTTACAGGTCCTTTTCCAACAATGCAGAGTTAAAGATAAAGATATTGACTCCTCTGTACACAGGACACATAGTTATACACTGAGTGGACAAAACATTAGGAATACCTGCTCTTTCCCTGACATAGACTGACCAGGTGAATCCAGATGAAAGCTATGATCCCTTATTGCTGTCACTTGTTAAATCTACTTCAATCAGTGTAGATGAAGGGGAGGAGACCGGTTCAAGAAGGATTTTTAAGCCTTGAGACAATTGACATGGATTGTGTATGTGGGCCGTTAAGAGGGTGAATGGGAAAAACAAACCTTTGAACGGGGTATGGTAGTAGGTGCCAGGCGCACCGGTTTATGTCAAGAACTGCAACGCAACTGGGTTTTTCACGCTCAACAGTTTCCCGTGTGTATCAAGAATGGTCCACCACCCAAAGGACATCCAGCCAACTTGACACAACTGTGGGAAGTATTGGAGTCAACATGGGCCAGCATCCCTATGGAAAGCTTTCAACACCTTGTAGAGTCCATGCCCCGACGAATTGAGGCTGTTTTAAGGGCAAAAGGGCGGGGTGCAACTCAATATTAGGAAAGTGTCCCTAATGTTTTGTACACTCAGTGTATCTTCCCACCCAAACTTCTCTTCAGCAGGGGCGTAGTCATGGAACATGCAACAAAAAGTAACACATCATCACTCTTGCTGGTTCTAGGGCACCCTGGAACATTCAATAACAGCAAGAACGTTATTCTCGACCAAAGAGCCTATAGAATATAATGGAACCAGAGAATATGGTATTCTAGAACATGAGGGCTGAGGCCGGGAGCGGAACACGGAGTCTCTGACAGAAGGCCCAGAACACACCATAGAATCTGTCTCTGGCCTCACAGACAGACAAAGAGACTCTCAGAGACACACAGAGACAGATAAAGAGAGAGAAAGGGGAGATGAGAGAGGGAGAGGGAGTAAGAGCAAGAAAGAGAGAGAGAGGGGATATAGCAATGTGTCAGTCAAAGGTTGAAGGGTTTGAGGACAGTTGCAGTAGCAGAGGGACACACATTAAAAGAGACTAGACAGTCTTTGTTTGAATTGAATAGGTCTCTATTATCTGAAGGAGAGTAGGAGGGGCACACTATATGAAGGTGGAGTAGTGGAGAGAACGTTTCAAGGTGAACAAGAGGCATAGTGGAGGGGATAGTCAGTTGATGCTGAGGGGTAGGGGGTGGGACGAAGGAGACGCTGGAATGGCTTCAGGTCTGTTCAGAGTTAACGGGGGTCCCTGGTTGGTTGATGGGAGAACAGGTGGGGGCGGAGCTACCAGATGTAGCCAGTCTCGTCGTCTTTGTCATCTTCCTCGTCCTCGTCATCCTCAATTGCCCCTCTGGGATGGATCCGGCCCCGCCTCTGCTTCTGCCGGCTCCTCCCACTCTGAGCTGGCTCCTCCTCCTGGTCATCAAGGAGAATGACGGCGCCCCCGCTACCAAAATCCCCCGAGGTCTCTTGGTCCTCCTCTACACAGAGAGAGAGAGCCAGTCAGGTTAGACAGAGACAGACAGATTAGACACACATTTAACAGAGACAGATGGGTTAAATAAAGAGACAGAGAGACAGACAGGTTAGACAGAGAGTCAGACAGGCTAGACAGAGAGTCAGACAGGTTAGACAGAGAGTCAGACAGGTTAGAGCAGAGGTTCCCAAACTTCTTTGGCCAGCGACCCGATTTAGTTATCTTTGTTTTTGCAACCCCACCATGTAAAAAAGGTGATGTAATCAACGGCCAATGTTAACTTTTTAAATTGGGGATATGACAGTTTATTACAAATCAGTCTGACAGTACTTTTGACAGTATTTCAGTCTGAAGGAAGTATGGTTTGAAGTGACTGAAATAAATCAGAAAGGTATTGGGATGTTCAGAAGATCATCAGGCAATCATTTTGTTTGATCTTGATGATGTTCTTTCCCCCCCAGGCTGATTTAGTGCCTGGTCTTGTCCACTCTATTCTAATGAGGCTTGTGGACATTGTAGAGGGAAACAGAAGACACTGTGTTCCTGAGAGTATTATCTTTCAGTGATGGGGTCATAATATGCAGCTTAAACCATTCAAAAGATAGAACCACATTTGTAGAAAAAAATAAACAGAAACTGGCTACCGGAGGTTACTGACATAACCCCGGTTTTATGAACCAAGTGCAATTAAATAAATAAAAATCCCCAGAGTTTCTCTCGCAACCCCATTTTCAAATCAGGCGACCCCACATGGGGTCGTGACCCCTAGTTTGGGAAACGCTGGGTTAGAGACAGCGAGACAGACAGGTTAGAGACAGAGATAGAGAGACATACAGGTTAGATACAGAAACAAACTAACCCATACACAGACAACCTGCTTTTGGTTGAGATGTGCTATTCCGACAACACAATGCATTACTGTAAATAACCTCATCTTCCTCCAGTGGTCCATCTGAGCCTGAGCTCTGCTTTATCCCAGCTCACAATCTTATAGCATCAAACGCTTCAAAGGAACGCTGTTAAAGCCCAAATACATGAGCAGGGAATCAGAGGAGGCAGCCAGAGGCATTCAGCTATAGATAGATAAGGCTTCACAGGCTGTTCTCAGATCTGTCTGGTTGGATACACAACTTCCATTAGCAGCACAGGATTTACAACGCTAACATTCAGTCTGGCAATTGTTACTGAAGATCAGTATCCTTGTAAAAATGGAACTATGCTTTAGAGATACAATTACCAAAAATCACATTCCACAACTACAAAAGAAAAATGCGACAATAACAACCTCTGTTCCTCTTAAAGGTCTGGAGAGTTTAGTTTTTTTCGCGGGGCGACACGCACGTGCGCACACACACACAGGCACCTTTGCTCTGTAAAAAAGTGTCTACCAGAACAGACATTGAGAGGCATCCCACGTTCAGTGGTATCTTTAAAGAAAGACTCAGCGAGATGGCTGCCTCCAGCACCCCAGATAACACAGGCTCAGATAACACACACACACACACACACACACAGTAACACCTTTATCAATGAGCACACTCGTAGAGACATATGGGACGCAGTGTAAAGAGAATGCTGGAGGGGAATGTGTGTGCTTGCCTGTGCTCATGTGTTGAAAAGGGTTAGTAATTTTATGTCGGGTTCAGATACTATGTGAAATCTTTGAAATACTTGCTGTAGCTTGCCTGGAGTGACAGATCGGCGTGATCTGCAGTTTTGGTGCTATTCTATTGGTCCATTGAGCTAGGCAAGCTCAATCCCACACAGATAAAGTATTTCAAATGATTTAGCATTTCAAGCTCTGGTACATACAGTATATATGCATGTGTACATGATTGTGTGTTGGTTATGTGTGTGTGTGGGGGGGGGGTTGACTGTTATTGGTCTTACCACAGGTGGGGTTGCCCTGTTTTCTGGAGCCGGCGATCTCGTTGCCGTATTTGTCTACACACCAACACTGTCCAGTACTACCACGACACTGGGTTGGCTTAAAGTAACCCTCCTCAGAACAGCGTGGAATATAGACCCCTAGAGAGAGAGGGAGGGAGGGATGAAGAGAGAGAATGAGAGAGAGATAAGTAAAATACATTCTAAACAATCCTGTAATATAACCATATTTACTAAAAACCCACTCCATCTCCAATGTGATCATGGTCATGTCCCTGTAGGTTTTGTGTATGCAGAGGCTGAGGCAAACAATCAATTACTAGAGCCTAGGCTCTGACAATAGTCATACATCCTGCTTAAAGGGGACCAGGCACTTTCAATAACAGCACTCACACACACACACACACACACACACACACAAACCCGTTAACCTCTTTTTACATTTTTTTGTGACCCAGTGAAAGACCATTTCTCAAAGTGTGTTTTGTCGTGAGTTATAACACTATTACACACGATTATTGATGACCGTTTGGCTGAGGGTTTGAAGGGGTTAGGGGTGGGGGACTTTTCGATAAAATGTCAGGGTGTGTGTGTGTGCGTGCTATTGATCTTTTGTGTTGTTGTCAGCTGGATGATGTATTGCGGCTAAATATGTAGCTTCATTTCCATATGCAGTGTTAGTGCATCCCACTAAAAACTGTCATTTTGCAGAGGAGTGACTGACAGCTGTCACTCCAGCAGACTGACCCATGACAGTGTTGCGCCGACCCTGGGTCTGACTCCTGTTCATCTCATTCTGGCAGGGCAGACCTGGAGAAAGACATACAGACTAGTGTTAAATACAGAACAGTTCAAATGAACTTTCTCCATCACACACACCTCTCTCTTTCTTTTTTTGCTCTCTGTACTTCTCCCATCCCTCCTCCCTCCATGCCCTCCATGCCCTCTCAATCCCTTCCTTTTTACCGCCCTCCCTTCACCCCTCCATCTCTCTCACCGTCAGGTTTCTGGAAGCAGTAGCACCACTCGTTGTTGGACAGTTTCCCGTCCTTGAAGGAGTCGCAGGAGTTGAACAGGGGCTTCATACACAGCTCATACTTGTCCAGGTAGATGGCACTGAGCTCTGATTGGTCCAGCAGGAGGTCATAGTTCATGTCCAGCTTGTTGAACATCCAACCCAGAGAGTCCTTACAGATGGGCAAGATACTGGTGTCAAAACCTGGGAGAGGGGAGAGGGGGAGATTAGCGGGAGGTGTGTGTATGTGGGGGGGTGGGGGGGAGGGTGTTTTAGGACATTTGTGTGTGTGTGTGTTTGTGTGTTAGTGTGTGTGTGTGTGTCTGTTTTAGCAAAGACAGTACAGTATGAAGATTCCTAGAAACTGCTTCCCCGATCATGCTTTTAGGTGATGTCATGGTGATGTTGGCTAGCTAAACACATCATCGGATTGAAAGATCGTCTCGCACCGAACTGCGCATGTGCAGGCCGTCAAATCAAAGGCACTCCTGAAATATAAAGTTGATTTTGACGAAAATTAAAACGTGTCAGTTTGTCTCTTTCAGTTTGTCACTTTCACGAGGTTGGAGTAATAACTTGTTCAGCTACTTAAGACATCTACGTTGTGCCTTTAGATTTTGAGAAAATGAACAACTAAATAATATTTTTTACTTCTGCCATTGACTTCCCAAACCCCTGTCTGGTCTGTCGAGTATGCTTCACGAAGCGTTTCCGGAAGTATCGCGATGTTGGGCCTCTGGGTTTAGAAACTCTGTGGTTGTATTTGAGGGGGTACTTTCAGGGCCTCTTGTCTTGGCTTCAGTCAGGGCCTCTTGTCTTGGCTTCAGTCAGGGCCTCTTGTCTTGGCTTCAGTCAGGGCCTCGTGTCTTGGCTTCAGTCAGGGCCTCGTGTCTTGGCTTCAGTCAGGGCCTCGTGTCTTGGCTTCAGTCAGGGCCTCGTGTCTTGGCTTCAGTCAGGGCCTCTTGTCTTTGCTTCAGTCAGTGACTCTTGTCTTCGGGCTTTTCAGTCCAAAACCTGAGTAAAGTGCTTGGAGAAAGTTTGTACTGTTGAAGTGTTAGACACGTTGACATTTAGTAGAGCACAGAGGAGCACTGTCCTCATCATCTACAGTCCTCATTAGAACTGAAAAGAACAACGGACTTTCAAATGGCAGTGCAATTAAAAATTTAAAAATTACACACCCACATATACACAGAGATAATGGTGTGACTCACGTCCTGCCGCTGAATCAGAGTTGGCGGAGGATTTGAGGTCTCGGTTGGCGTCGAGGTGGAGAACTCCAAACCAGTCCTTCAGTCTGGATGCTAGGCTATGCAGGTCCCCATCACTGCAAACTAGACACACACACACACACACACACACACACACACCAGTGTTAGCAGGAAGCAGGGTTGGGCTCAAATCAGAATAATGGAATTGACTCCCATTCAACTCATGAGATGAAATTCAAATTGAATTGGCCACATTTTTATTTGAGTTTGAGTGACAGGAAGTAGAATTTAATTCAGTGCAATTCAAAGAAATTCCACTTTTCTCTGGAAACAATGTTCACATTCTTAGCAGGAAGCAGGGTTGGGCTCAAATCAGAATAATGGAATTGACTCCCATTCAACTCATGAGATGAAATTCAAATTGAATTGGCCACATTTTTATTTGAGTTTGAGTGACAGGAAGTAGAATTTAATTCAGTGCAATTCAAAGAAATTCCACTTTTCTCTGGAAACAATGTTCACATTCTCTTTTAACCTTAGTGCTTAGAATAGCCAATTATATTTCCACCAACCATTTCATTTGGTTGGCATCTTTTTGAAGGCCTCAGGGTCAACGTCAAGGTTAAACTAATGCATTCTGAGAAATGCAGTATTTTCGCCTTAGTGAACAAAAGGTAAGTGATTCGTGAAATATAATAACTTTAAATATTTGCATACAGGTTTTCTTTTCCTTGATCATTCATTTTAAGAGTTTGTTTCAACAATTTTTTATATGCATGTATATTACGACATGTTTGATGTTTTCTGTACAAGATGTATATTTGTATAGACTACACCTAATATAGAATAGAAGAGGCATTTGCATTTCACAGAATTCTATTATATTTCCATTAATTCAAATTAGAATTGCAATTCTGTATCCTGTTTACTACTTCAATTCAAATTCAATTCAAATTCAAGAATTTAACTGGAATTTATGAGGCATTCTCAATTCAATTGTGAATTGAGCCCAACCCTGGCAGGAAGGCAGAGAAATGTCAATCTCACGCTGTCAATTTAATAAAAATGAATGTATTATATTTTAAAGCCACATTGATGCAACATGATTCTGTTTGATAGTTGGGTGAAATGACGTCAGCACAATGTTGACTAAACCAATATTTTCTTCTCCTTGACCACAGAGCAACACCACACAACACAGGAGCAGCTGTGTTCTATTGTCCTCCCTGTTGCTATAGGAACACAAGCTGACACACCATCTTACTGCATGCTCTGTGTGTGTTTGTGTGTGTGTGTGTGTTTGAGTGATACAATCTCTCATTGATCACTAGAAGACATTACTGCACTGTTGGAGCTAGGAACACAAGCATTTCACTACACCCACAATAACATCTGCTAAATATGTGTATGCGACCAATACAATTTGATTTGATTTGATAGAACTACAAGATAAGCAAATAGGCTTGACAGGTAAAGAGAGTGGGAGTGTGTCTGTGTAAAAGAGAGAGAGAGAGAGACAAACAGACCCCATAGAGCCCCAGGACAACAACAACAACAACAACAACAACAACAACAACAACAACAACAACACAATTAGACCCAACCAAATCATGAGAAAACAAAAAGAGAATTACTTGACACATTGGAAAGAACAAACAAAAAAAACTGAGCAAACTAGAATGCTATTTGGCCCTAAACAGAGAGTACACAGTGGCAGAATACCTGACCACTGTGACTGACCCAAACTTAAGGAAAGCTTTGACTATGTACAGACTCAGTGAACATAGCCTTGCTATTGAGAAAGGCCGCCGTAGGCAGACCTGGCTCTCAAGAGAAGACAGGCTATGTGCACACTGCCCACAACATGAGGTGGAAACTGAGCTGCACTTCCTAACCTCCTGCCAAATGTATGACCATATTAGAGACACATATTTCCCTCAGATTACAGCGATCCACAAAGAATTCGAAAACAAACCCAATTTTGATAAACCACAGTGTGCCATCACAGCTGCAAGATTTGTGACCTGTTGCCACAAGAAAAGGGCAACCAGTGAAGAACAAACACCATTGTAAATACAACCCATATTTATGTTTATTTATTTTCCCATTTGTACTTTAACTATTTGCACATTGTTACAACACTGTATATATACATAATATGACATTTGAAATGTCTTTATTCTTTTGGATCTTCTGAGTGTAATGTTTACTGTTAATATTTATTGTTTATTTCACTTTTGTTTACTATCTACTTCAATTGCTTTGGCAATGTTAACATACGTTTCCCATGCCAATAAAGCCCTTAAATTGAGAGAGAGAGAGAGAGAGAGAGAGAGAGAGAGAGAGAGAGAGAGAGAGAGAGAGAGAGAGAGAGAGAGAGAGAGAGAGAGAGAGAGAGAAAATGATGTGTGTGATGATGGATGGTAACACATTCATTCTGCCAGAGCTCCACCTGAGCCAGTATATGACAGGTGTACCCAGGTGAGACAATAACATCAGACCCAGCACTGTCACCAGGGACACACACATACACTCTCACATGCACACGCAAGCTTGCGCACACACACACACACACACACACACACACACACACACCCCAGATCTCATCTTGTCTTGAAGCTTAACGCCAAAAAATGTGCTGCTGTGACAGGCCACCTGGGAGTCTCTCTCTATTTACCCATACATAGATAGGGGGGTAAAGAAGGATAGAAGATGCTACATTAGTCACACAACAGTGTTTTTCCCCTGCTCTATTTAAATGGCTAAAAATCCACTGTGCCAGGAAACAGTGGCTATACTAAGCCTTTATTATAAGTGAATGGTGCTGATAACTAACTGTTGATGCTGGCTCAGATCTGTGATTTCAAATCCTTGTTTGCTCTCCCATCCTCTCTTACACAGCCTTGCCACTAACAAGGTATTTCGGCCAATATACAACAACTGACTCACTCTCTGTCAGGATGTGTGTGTCTCAGCATGATTGACACGGTCTCTAGGATGATGAGAACTAATTGACAGTTTAATAATAAACCTGAAACGCCTCATACCGAGCAAGCCAATCAAACACCATCATCCTTGGCATGTCAGACAGTCAGATTGAGAAGGTATTCATATTCCAGAAGGCCCAAAAACATTAACATTCCAACAGCACACTGATCAATCAGCTAGCAGACATACTGCTACATACTGCAGCAATGCTGTAGGAATCCATTCAGCTGGATGCTAAAGGATACAAATGTAACACACACACACATATACACAAGATCAGAGACACACACACACACACAGACACACACTTTCCCAACCTAGAGAATCTGGGTCACTAGAGGAAGTGTTTTCCCATCAGCCACTGGGTTTGTATGGTAATCAACCCCCTCTGCTGTAGCTCCTACTAAAACTGGGCCAAAAAACGGCTGCAACTTTTGATTATGCACACACTCTTTCATGCACACACGCACACACTTACACACGACTTCCTCCGAGGCTGCCTCCTCTCCTTGTTCGGGCAGGCTTCAGTGTTCGTCGTCACCGGCCTTCTAGCCACTGCCGCTCCTCATCTCATCATTCCATTTGTTTTGTCTTGTTTATTACACACACCTGGTTCATATCCCCTCATAAGTACCTGTATAAGTGTTCCCTCTGCCCCCTTGTCTTTGTGTGTGATTGTTTATTGTGGAGGAGAGAGAAGCTCGGTGGAGCTCCGTGTATTTTGTAGTGCGCCTGTTTTGCGCACTGGAGTGTTTTTACGCATTACTGCGTAACTCTGTGGTTCAGAATAAATCCTGTTATGCTGTGATTTACCCTCCTGCACCTGACTCCTTCAAAATCACCTCATCACACAGCCTACCTTCCCTTCCTGTGAGTTGAGCTTGGTAGAGTAATACTGAGATACTTTTTTATGGGTTATAGGTCCAATCTTCAAATTCATATAATTTCATATATTTAGTTCTTATCACATTTCCATTTACTATTTTCCATATATCTATTTCTGTTGTACCCACTCAAAATAAAAATAAAAATATATATACAGTGGGGAGAACAAGTATTTGATACACTGCCGATTTTGCAGGTTTTCCTACTTACAAAGCATGTGGAGGTCTGTAATTTTTATCATTACCTGTATTAACTGCACCTGTTTGAACTCGTTACCTGTATAAAAGACACCTGTCCACACACTCAATCAAACAGACTCCAACCTCTCCACAATGGCCAAAGACCAGAAAGCTGTGTAAGGACATCAGGGATAAAATTGTAGACCTGCACAAGGCTGGGATGGGCTACAGGACAATAGGCAAGCAGCTTGGTGAGAAGGCAACAACTGTTGGCGCAATTATTAGAAAATTGAAGAAGTTCAAGATGACGGTCAATCACCCTTGGTCTGGGGCTCCATGCAAGATCTCACCTCATGGGGCATCATGAGGAAGGTGAGGGATCAGCCCAGAACTACACGGCAGGACCTGGTCAATGACCTGAAGAGAGCTGGGACCACAGTCTCAAAGAAAACCATTAGTAACACACTACGCCGTCATGGATTAAAATCCTGCAGCGCACGCAAGGTCCCCCTGCTCAAGCCAGCGCATGTCCAGGCCCATCTGAAGTTTGCCAATGACCATCTGGATGATCCAGAGGAGGAATGGGAGAAGGTCATGTGGTCTGATGAGACAAAAGTATAGTTTTTTGGTCTAAACTCCACTCGCCATGTATGGAGGAAGAAGAAGGATGAGTACAACCCCAAGAACACCATCCTAACCGTGAAGAATGGATGTGGAAACATCATTCTTTGGGGATGCTTTTCTGCAAAGGGGACAGGACGACTGCACCGTATTGAGGGGAGGATGGAGGGGGCCATGTATCGCGAGATCTTGGCCAACAACCTCCTTCCCTCAGTAAGAGCATTGAAGATGGGTCGTGGCTGGGTCTTCCAGCATGACAATGACCCGAAAAACACACAGCCAGGGCAACTAAGGAGTGGCGCCGTAAGAAGCATCTCAAGGTCCTGGAGTGGCCTAGCCAGTCTCCAGACTTGAACCCAATAGAACATCTTTGGAGGGAGCTGAAAGTCCGTATTGCCCAGCGACAGCCCCGAAACCTGAAGGATCTGGAGAAGGTCTGTATGGAGGAGTGGGCCAAAATCCCTGCTGCAGTGTGTGCAAACCTGGTCAAGACCTACAGGAAACGTATGACCTCTGTAATTGCAAACAAAGGTTTCTGTACCAAATATTAAGTTCTGCTTTTCTGATGTATCAAATACTTATGTCATGCAATAAAATGCAAATTAATTACTTAAAAATCATACAATGTGATTTTCTGGATTTTTGTTTTAGATTCCGTCTCTCACAGTTGAAGTGTACCTATGATAAAAATTACAGACCTCTACATGCTTTGTAAGTAGGAAAACCTGCAAAATCGGCAGTGTATCAAATACTTGTTCTCCCCACTGTGTATATATATATATATGTATATACAGTACCAGTCAAAAGTTTGGACACACCTACTCATTCAAGGGTTTTTCTTTATTTTTGCTATTGTCTACATTGTAGAATAATAGTGAAGACATCAAAACTATGAAATAACACATATGGAATCATGTAGTAACCAAAAAAGTGTTAAACATATATATTTGAGATTCTTCAAAGTAGGCACCCTTCGCCTTGATGACAGCTTTGCACACTCTTGGCATTCTCTCAGCCAGCTTCACCTGGAATGCTTTTCCAACAGTCTTGAAGGAGTTCCCACATATGCTGAGCACTTGTTGGCTGCTTTTCCTTCACTCTGCGGTCCAACTCATCCCAAACCATCTCAATTGGGTTGAGGTTGTGTGAATGTGGAGGCCAGGTCATCTGATGCAGCACTCCATCACTGTCCTTCTTGGTCAAATAGCCCTTATACACAGCCTGGAGGTGTGTTAGGTCATTGTCCTGTTGAAAAATAAATGATAGTCCCACTAAGAGCAAACCAGATGGGATGGCGTATTCCACCGGTCTAATGTCCATTGCTCGTGTTTCTTGGCCCAAGCAAGTCTCTTCTTATTATTGGTGTCCTTTAGTAGTGGTTTCTTTGCAGCAATTCGACCATGAACGCCTGATTCACACAGTCTCCTCTGAACAGTTGATGTTGAGATGTGTCTGTTACTTGAACTCTGAGAAGCATTTATTTGGGCTGCAATTTCTGAGGCTGGTAACTCTAATGAACGTATCCTCTGCAGCAGAGGTAACTCTGGGTCTTCCTTTCCTGTGGCGGTCCTCATGAGAGCCAGTTCTTGACATTTTCTGGATTGACTGACCATCATGTCTTAAAGTAATGATGGACTGTCGTTTCTCTTTGCTTATTTGAGCTGTTCTTGCCATAATATGGACTTGGTCTTTTACCAAATAGGGCTATCTTCTGTATACCACCCCTACCTTGTCACAACACAACTGATTGGCTCAAACGCATTAAAGAAGGAAAGACATTCCACAAATTAACTTTTAACAAGGCACAACTGTTAATTGAAATGCATTCCAGGTGACTATCTCATGAAGCTGGTTCAGAGAATGCCAAGAGTGTGCAAAGCTGTCATCAAGGCAAAGGGTGGCTACTTTGAAGAATCTCAAATATAAAATATATTTTGATTTGTTTAACACTTCTTTGGTTACTACAATGATTCCATATGTGTTATTTCATAGTTTTGATGTCTTCACTATTATTCTACAATGTAGAAAATAGTAAAAATAAAGAAAAACCCTTGAATAAGTAGGTGTGTCCAAACTTTTGACTGGTAGTGTACATAATACAAAGTAATGCTCATTTTACTCATATTACAGAGTTTAAGAAATAGTCAGTTTAGTATGTAAAGGAAAATAAACAAGAAAATCCCATTCCCTTCCCCCAACCCCACCCAGCCAACATGTCTCCATCCAAGGGTGAAGTATATTTGTCCAGACCTCGATTGTTCCTTGACTAGCATGATTCATTCTCGCTGTCGATAATTCTGATGTTATAACTTCTAATAATAACTGTATCCACTAGTGAATTGGGAGCGATGAGGTGACTGCCATCTAAGAGCCAACATATTTTTTAAGGCAGTGCTGCCTAACAGCAGTAATCGTGTCTGATTGATTCAGAGATTCAAGGTGCTATCCTCGTTAAGTAACATAGCGGATGCGAAGCATTGAATATGTACATTGATGCTCTTTGAAATGACTTTTGTAACTTTGTCCCAGAAGCATTTAACTACAGGGCACTCCCACATTATATGAAGAAAAGGGCCTACCTGATTTAGGGGACATAGTGAACAGTTGGGGCCAATTTCATCGTAAAAAGTTAATTTGGTTTTAAATACAGTCTGTGAACAAACTTGAAATAAATAAATTGATGGTTCGGGATTACAGGACGCCAAGGTCATATTTTTCCATATTCTGTTCCAGTTTTAAGGGTTGTTGGTCTGTATACCATACTTGTTTAATGGCTAGCTCAGAATATGAGCTTTCCAAAAGTTGTTTATATATTATGGAGATTAGTCCTTTCGGAAGCCTAGATAATTTATTTATAAATCCCATCATTGGATAGTTCGGTAGTTGGGTTTCCCAAGGGACTCCATAGGGAAGCATAGTTGACCTAAGAAAAAAGGAGTTACCTGGTAATGTGTATGTGTCTTTCAAATCTTAGAATTGTTCTCAAACCATTACTGTCCATGATATCGGTAAGGGTACGGATTCCACATTTGGACCATTGGGGGGGATGCAAAAGGCTGCCCTCCAGATCGCAAGGCATCATTGTGAAATATTATAATCTAGGCATGCCATTTTGATTCCCAGCTACATTGTTTTTAAAATGTGCACCAAATAGAAATTGTGTGAGCAATAAAAGGACCAAAGGGTACTTTACATTGTTTAAGGGATATATCAGTGAAAACCAGGGGTTGGAACCAAAATTCTTGTTTTAGTTACATTCCACTGTGCCAACCAGCAAAATAAAGTCCTGACACCGGTTCGAACCCAAAAAAAAGTTCCTTTCTGTTTCTTTTTTTACTTGAAATCGACATAATTTCTACATTTAGCTCATTAAATTACTCCACCAAACAGTGCAGATAGAACAGCTTGCTATAGACCGGGCAACCTAATGGACAGACAAGTGTAGGGCGTGAGATGCGACTGAAATTTTGCAGGTGGGGAGAGAGCGAGAGAGAGGGGTGGACATGGAGGAGGCTTGAAGATCAGAGCATCATGAAATGACATGCATTATAATGTGTTTAGGATATACAGTGGGTAAAAAAAGTATTTAGTCAGCCACCAATTGTGCAAGTTCTCCCACTTAAAAAGATGAGAGAGGCCTGTAATTTTCATCATAGGTACACGTCAACTATGACAGACAAATTGAGATTTTTTTTCTCCAGAAAATCACATTGTAGGATTTTTAATGAATTTATTTGCAAATTATGGTGGAAAATAAGTATTTGGTCACCTACAAACAAGCTTCTTCTTTAAGAGGCTCCTCTGTCCTCCACTTGTTACCTGTATTAATGGCACCTGTTTGAACTTGTTATCAGTATAAAGGACACCTGTCCACAACCTCAAACAGTCACACTCCAAACTCCACTATGGCCAAGACCAAAGAGCTGTCAAAGGACACCAGAAACAAAATTGTAGACCTGCACCAGGCTGGGAAGACTGAATCTGCAATAGGTAAGCAGCTTGGTTTGAAGAAATCAACTGTGGGAGCAATTATTAGGAAATGGAAGACATACAAGACCACTGATAATCTCCCTCGATCTGGGGCTCCACGCAAGATCTCACCCCGTGGGGTCAAAATGATCACAAGAACGGTGAGCAAAAATCCCAGAACCACACGGGGGGACCTAGTGAATGACCTGCAGAGAGCTGGGACCAAAGTAACAAAGCCTACCATCAGCAACATACTACGCCGCCAGGGACTCAAATCCTGCAGTGCCAGACGTGTCCCCCTGCTTAAGCCAGTACATATCCAGGCCCGTCTGAAGTTTGCTAGAGTGCATTTGGATGATCCAGAAGAGGATTGGGAGAATGTCATATGGTCAGATGAAACCAAAATAGAACTTTTTGGTAAAAACTCAACTCGTCGTGTTTGGAGGACAAAGAATGCTGAGTTGCATCCAAAGAACACCATACCTACTGTGAAGCATGGGGGTGGAAACATCATGCTTTGGGGCTGTTTTTCTGCAAAGGGACCAGGACGACTGATCCGTGTAAAGGAAAGAATAAATGGGGCCATGTATCGTGAGATTTTGAGTGAAAACCTCCTTCCATCAGCAAGGGCATTGAAGATGAAACGTGGCTGGGTCTTTCAGCATGACAATGATCCCAAACACACCGCCCGGGCAACGAAGGAGTGGCTTCGTAAGAAGCATTTCAAGGTCCTGGAGTGGCCTAGCCAGTCTCCAGATCTCAACCCCATAGAAAATCTTTGGAGGGAGTTGAAAGTCTGTGTTGGCCAGCGACAGCCCCAAAACATCACTGCTCTAGAGGAGATCTGCATGGAGGAATGCGCCAAAATACCAGCAACAGTGTGTGAAAACCTTGTGAAGACTTACAGAAAACGTTTGACCTGTGTCATTGCCAACAAAGGGTATATAACAAAGTATTGAGAAACTTTTGTTATTGACCAACTACTTATTTTCCACCATAATTTGCAAATAAATTCATTAAAAATACTACAATGTGATTTTCTGGATTTTGTTTTCTCATTTTGTCTGTCATAGTTGACGTGTACCTATGATGAAAATTACAGGCCTCTCTCATCTTTTTAAGTGGGAGAACTTGCACAATTGGTGGCTGACTAAATACTTTTTTTCCCCACTGTAAGTAGTCGGCATGTCATTCCTCCTTCACTGAATTACATAATTATATACTAGCTGGTTACCTACGGAGGACTGGCTAATATGGAGGAACTTTGAACATCCAAACGTTGGCTCAACGCCCTGGACCAGAGCTATTAACAAGCTTGGGTGTGCAGAGGCACCAGAATTCAACACGTCAATTCGACTCTACTCTTGTGTATCTATTCCATCTGCTGCATTCCAGCTGGATCCCTCCCACACACACACACACACGCACACGCGCACACTCACACCTTCCATCTTGAAGCCCATATTCCAGGCCTTTGAAGCAGGGAACAGCGAAGATTGCTCTCTGGGACTGAGTTCCTCTGAAGAGCGCCAGGTAGTCACCAAGACAATGGGCCATGAAATCACAGACTATGACAGTGTCTGTCTACAGCCAGGTTAGACAGGGACACAGTGGCCATACTATAACTCAGTACAAGGTGGCAGGGATGGGGGTCCAGTTTGTCTACTCTGACCCCCTCCACCACCTCCTTCTGAAGGACAACCTGTCACACACACCTGCTCCAATGCAGATCTCACTCTCAATTTCAATTTTTTCAATTTAAGGGCTTTATTGGCATGGGACACATATGTTAACATTGCCAAAGCAAGTGAAGTAGATAGTAAACAAAAGTGAAATAAACAATACATATTAACAGTAAATATTACACTCAGAAGTTCCAAAAGAATAAAGACATTTCAAATGTCAAATTATGTATATATACAGTGTTGTAACAATGTGCAAATAGTTAAAGTACAAATGGGAAAATAAACATAAATATGGGTTGTATTTACAAATGGTGGCACACTGTGGTATTTCACCCAGTAGATAAGGGAGTTTATCAAAATTGGGTTTGTTTTCGAATTCTTTGAGGATCTCAGTAATCTGAGGGAAATGTGTGTCTCTAATATGGTCATACATTTGGCAGGAGGTTAGGAAGTGCAGCTCAGTTTCCACCTCATTTTGTGGGCAGTGTGCACATAGCCTGCCTTCTCTTGAGAGCCAGGTCTGCCTACAGCGGCCTTTCTCAATAGCAAGGCTATGCTCACTGAGTCTGTACATAGTCAAAGCTTTCCTTAAGTTTGGGTCAGTCACAGTGGTCAGGTATTCTGACCATAGCTTTGAGTTTCTCTCTCTCTCTCTCTCTCTCTCTCTCTCTCTCTCTCTCTCTCTCTCTCTCTCTCTCTCTCTCTCTCTCTCTCTCTCTCTCTCTCTCTCTCTCTCTCTCTCTCTCTCTCTCTCTGCATCTTTCTTTCTCTCCCCCTCCCTCTCCTGTCCCTCTCTGATTGTTCAGAGTGCTCCTTTGTCACCTCTCCATCTCCCACAGTCATCTTCACAGTGAGGTTCGGGTAGAATGAGGACCCAGAAGGACCCCCTCCCTGTCTCACCGTCACCGTAATCATTTCAGACAGGCACGACAAAGCCGCCCGCTCCACGGGTCCTTTTGTCAGCAGTGACTCAGAACAGTGGGGTCGATCACTCAGCCGCTCTCACCCCACAGAGACACACACACAAGAGACAAATCAAACAGGCTAAATGCACTCCTAAATGCTTCACTCTACTCTTTTTGTGCCCCCTCAACTGGATCAGAAAGCCCCAGAGATGTCAGAGGGACGTCAGGTCTCAAAGCATTTAAACAGTCTAAAACAATTCCCTTCTGGTGAAATAACAGTTTTTGACTGCAGATTTAAACATTCTGCTACGATGTGGAACTGTGATATATTAGAGAGGGAGGGAGGGAGTATGTTATCAGTACATAGAATCCTGCCTTATGTATCTTTGCACTACGTCCTGTTCTCATACACAAAGGAAATACCTCCACTACTGTCACACCCTGGCTCTGGGACTCTATATGTTGAGCCAGGGTGTGTTCATTCTATGTGTTCTGTTTCTTTGTTTGGGTGTTCTAGGTTGTCTGTTTCTATGTTTGCCTGTGTGACTCCCAATCAGAGGCAACGAGTGTCAGCTGTCGGCTGGTTGTCTCTGATTGGGAGCCATATTTAAACTGTATGTTGTCCCTTGGGTGTTGTGGGTTTTTGTTCCTTGTCGGTCTTTGTCACCGTGGACTTCACGAGTCGTTTATTGTTTTGTGTAGTGTGCTTATTATCACTGACGGTAATAAAGTCAATCATGTTCGCTCAACACGCTGCGTATTGGTCTACTCCTTTTCAAGACGATCGTGACAGAAAAACCCACCATACCAGGACCAAGCAGCGTGTCCAGGAACACACGCAGGAGGTGACTCTTGTGGATGTCCTCCTCGGTTGGGGGCAGATTACTGAGGAGGAGGCCGTCCGGTACCGGAAGGCGATAAAGGGGGAGACCCAGGCAGGAGAGGAGCAGCGGCGCCAAACGGGTCAACGTCGGACAGGCGAGAGGCAACCCCAATAAATTTTTAGGGGGGGGCACACGGCATGGGCGACTGGGCAGCAGGAGGCTGCCACAGGGCGAAATGGGAGACGAGGAGAGAAGGCCACCGGGTTACGGGAGCCATTGGCGAGAGGAGGGAAGGAAGTTGTAGAGGCACGGCGAGAGGTACTGAGGCGTATTGCCAGTCCGGTCCGGCCCGTTCCTGATCCCCGTTTAAGGCCAGTGGTGTGTGTTCCCAGTACGGTCCGGCCTGTTCCTGCTCCACGCACCAAGCCTACGGTGTGCGTCGACAGCCCAGCCCGGCCTGTCCCTGCTCCACGCACCAAACCTACGGTGTGCGTCGCCAGCCCTGCCCGGCCTGTTCCTGCTCCACGCACCAAGCCTACGGTGTGCGTCGACAGCCCAGCCCGGCCTGTCCCTGCTCCACGCACCAAGCCTACGGTGTGCGTCGCCAGCCCTGCCCGGCCTGTTCCTGCTCCACGCACCAAGCCTACGGTGTGCGTCGACAGCCCAGCCCGGCCTGTCCCTGCTCCACGCACCAAACCTACGGTGTGCGTCGCCAGCCCTGCCCGGCCTGTTCCTGCTCCACGCACCAAGCCTACGGTGTGCGTCGACAGCCCAGCCCGGCCTGTCCCTGCTCCACGCACCAAGCCTACGGTGTGCGTCGCCAGCCCTGCCCGGCCTGTTCCTGCTCCACGCACCAAGCCTACGGTGTGCGTCGACAGCCCAGCCCGGCCTGTCCCTGCTCCACGCACCAAACCTACGGTGTGCGTCGCCAGCCCTGCCCGGCCTGTTCCTGCTCCACGCACCAAGCCTACGGTGTGCGTCGACAGCCCAGCCCGGCCTGTCCCTGCTCCACGCACCAAACCTACGGTGTGCGTCGACAGCCCAGCCCGGCCTGTCCCTGCTCCACGCACCAAACCTACGGTGTGCGTCGCCAGCCCTGCCCGGCCTGTTCCTGCTCCACGCACCAAGCCTACGGTGTGCGTCGACAGCCCAGCCCGGCCTGTCCCTGCTCCACGCACCAAACCTACGGTGTGCGTCGCCAGCCCAGCCCGGCCTGTTCCTGCTCCACGCACCAAGCCTACGGTGTGCGTCGCCAGCCCTGCCCGGCCTGTCCCTGCTCCACGCACCGAGCCTACGGTGTGCGTCGCCAGCCCAGCCCGGCCTGTCCCTGCTCCACGCACCAAGCCTACGGGGTGCGTCGCCAGCCCTCCTCCTCGCCAGCGGAGCCAGACTGGACCAGGGGCGCTATGGGGGGTTCATTGGAGGGTGGTGGTTTAGGCCGGAGGCAGAACCGCCGCCGAGGAGGTATGCCCGCCCAGCCCTCCCCTGTTTTGCTTTAGTTGAGGCGCGGTCGCAGTCCGCGCCTTTAGGGGGGGGTACTGTCACACCCTGGCTCTGGGACTCTATATGTTGAGCCAGGGTGTGTTCATTCTATGTGTTCTGTTTCTTTGTTTGGGTGTTCTAGGTTGTCTGTTTCTATGTTTGCCTGTGTGACTCCCAATCAGAGGCAACGAGTGTCAGCTGTCAGCTGGTTGTCTCTGATTGGGAGCCATATTTAAACTGTATGTTGTCCCTTGGGTGTTGTGGGTTTTTGTTCCTTGTCGGTCTTTGTCACCGTGGACTTCACGAGTCGTTTATTGTTTTGTGTAGTGTGCTTATTATCACTGACGGTAATAAAGTCAATCATGTTCGCTCAACACGCTGCGTATTGGTCTACTCCTTTTCAAGACGATCGTGACAACTACATCCTCTGTGACATCACCACAGAGATTACACACAACAACACAAACACAAACTCTACCTCGGGTCAAAGACTAACATCAGAGAAATCAATGGGACCGCATGGGATCTCATTCTGAATAGACGTAGAACAGAGATTTGTTCCTCTTTCTTTTTTTCTCTCCCTCTCTCAACCCAACCTGTTACCCTTTCAGTCTCTATGTTCTTTTCCTATTTCTCTCTGTCTCTTCCGTGTAAACCCCTCCCTCTCTCCATCTCTCCTCTGTGAGATTTAATCTCACATTCTGTTGCTGTGGCTGCCACCTGTAAACACCTCCGTCCCTCCATCCCCCCATCTCTCTCCCTCCCCCTCCCTCTCCCCCCTCTCCCTCCCTCCCCCTTCTCTCTCTCCGTCCCACCTCTCTCTCTCCCTCTCTCTCTCTCTCTCTCCCTCCCCTCTCCCTCCCCCTCTCTGTCCCTCCCTCCCCCTCTCCCTCTCTCCTCCATCTTCTACAGGAAAACAAATAAATCATGAGCAAGGGAGGGAGTGAAAAGAGGAAAAGAAAACAAATGAAAAGAGAGACAACTGTAATTCAGGTCGGTGGTGCAGAAGGCA
>NW_028159473.1:85000-120253 GCF_964263955.1 Coregonus lavaretus
TGTGTGTGTGTGTGTGTGTGTGTGTGTGTGTGTAATAAGTCAGTAATTGGGTAATACCAGTGCTGCCTGCCCCTCTGCCTTTCCTACAGCACACAGGAGCCTATATTGATCAGCCCTGCAATATCAAACCCAGGATCATAGGCTATGTGTTTCCCCCCATCTCACACACTCCCTCTATTCATTTCCCGTCCATCTCACACAATCCCTCGCTCCCTGATCTTTCATGTTCCCCAACACAGATCGATAGACACTGGCAGTGCACAGTGTGCCCATCTCCCAAATGCCCCTCATTGCATTGAGAAGCAATTGGAAACACAGCTGTTTAAAGAGTCAGAGCCCTCTGACCTGCTTTGTCTCCCAGTGGGTTTTCATTCTTCACTTTGAATCAGGAAACTTTATTCGACAATGTAGAATGTAACATCTGACAGGATGAGGTTCTCCTGAGAGATGAGGGGGGTGGGGCACCCCCCTTCTACCTTCAATCCTAAAGAGCATGGAACTGAAGGATGAAAATGGGTAGAATTTGGAACACACACACTTACACATACACATGAACAACCTTATGTACACACTCTCTCTCTCATTCTCTCCCTCTCTCCCCAACATACACCACACCAACACTACACCACACCACTACACTACCACACCACACAACCACCACACCACCAGTACACCACACCACCACTACACCACACCACACCACCACAACCCACCGCAACACCACACCAGCACAACATACCACCACATTACTGCACCACTGCCGCACTACACCACACCACACCACCACACCGCAACACTATACCACCACCACACGACCACAACACACAACCACCACCACAGCACACAACCACCACACCACCACCACCACAACACCAACACACCACACCACCACGACAGACCACCACATTACCACACCACACAACCGCAACATCACACCACCACCACACCACATCGCAACACCACAACACACACACACCACACCCCACACCACCATACACCACACCAACACTACACCACATCACCACCACACCACACCACCACACCACACAACCACCACACCACCACATCACACAGCCACCACACCACCACACCACCACATCACCACCACACCACCACACCACCATATTACCGTACCACTGCACTAACGCACCACACCACCACAACACAACACCACAACAGACCACCACATTACCACACCACCACACCACCAAACCGCAACATCACACCACCACTACACTACCACACCACACAACCACCACACCACCAGTACACCACACCACCACAACCCACTGCAGCACCACACCAGCACAACATACCACCACATTACTGCACCACTGCCGCACTACACCACACCACACCACCACACCGCAACACTATACCACCACCATACGACCACAACACACAACCACCACCACAGCACACAACCACCACACCACCACCACAACACCAACACACCACACCACCACACCACCACGACAGACCACCACATTACCACACTACCACACCACCACACCACAACAACACGACAGACCACCACATTACCCCCTTACCACACCACAACACAACACCACACCACCACAACACACCACCACACCACACCACCACCACATAACCACAACACACCACCACACCACAACACAGCACCACACACTACCGCACCACCACACCACACCACCACACACTACCACATCACAACGCACCACCACACCACTACTCCACTCCACCAATACACCACACCACCACTACACCACCAAACCAACACAACAGACCACCACATTACCGTACCACTGCACTACCACACCACACCACCACAACACAACACCACACCAAACCACCACATCACACCACCACCATACAACCACAACACACCACCCCACACCGCAACACCACTACACCACCATTACACCTCACCAACATCACACCACAATACCACCACTACACCACCACACAACCACTACACCACACCACCATTACACCACAACACCACTACACACCCATTACACCTCACCAACACCACACCACACCACCACCACCACCGCACCAACACAACAGACCACCGCACCACCCCACTACACCACACCACCACAACACACCACCACTACCACAACACACCACCACACACTACCACACCACCACCACTACACTACACCACCACTACCACACCACCACCACACCACCATAACACCACCACTACAACACACCACCACCACACCACCAGCACAACGCACAACCACACCATCACATCACATGGTAGTTGATGGGAGGTTATTAAAGGTTAGAGCGAGGTATGAAAACATCACTATGTGTCTGATAAATGTATATGCCCCAGTGGTGGCAGTTGAGAGGGTATTTCTGTTTGGTAACATCGCTAATAGACCAGACACTAACTAGAGGTAAGAGACAGAACTAGTCTGTTTGGTAACATCGCTAATAGACCAGACACTAACTAGAGGTAAGAGACAGAACTAGTCTGTTTGGTAACATCGCTAATAGACCAGACACTAACTAGAGGCAAGAGACAGAACTAGTCTGTTTGGTAACATCGCTAATAGACCAGACACTAACTAGAGGCAAGAGACAGAACTAGTCTGTTTGGTAACATCGCTAATAGACCAGACACTAACTAGAGGTAAGAGACAGAACTAGTCTGTTTGGTAACATCACTAACAGACCAGACACTAACTAGAGGTAAGAGACATAACTAGTCTGTTTGGTAACATCGCTAATAGACCAGACACTAACTAGAGGTAAGAGACAGAACTAGTCTGTTTGGTAACATCGCTAACAGACCAGACGCTAACTAGAGGTAAGAGACAGAACTAGTCTGTTTGGTAACATCGCTAACAGACCAGACACTAACTAGAGGTAAGAGACATAACTAGTCTGTTTGGTAACATCGCTAATAGACCAGACACTAACTAGAGGTAAGAGACAGAACTAGTCTGTTTGGTAACATCGCTAACAGACCAGACGCTAACTAGAGGTAAGAGACAGAACTAGTCTGTTTGGTAACATCGCTAACAGACCAGACACTAACTAAAGTCTGTTAATCTAAAGTGGAAGTTGGGAGAGTTATATTTGAGTGTTTCAGTGAAACGTGAGGGAGGCCCCGCTCTCTCGCTTTCCCAGATGCTTAGTTAATTTCATTCCGATCTCCTTTTCATTATTGTAGCCTTTTCTGTAGCCTGTCAACTATGTGTCTGTCTATCCCTGTTCTCTCCTCTCTGCACAGGCCATACAAACGCTTCACACCGCGTGGCTGCTGCCACTCTAATCTGGTGGTCCCTGCGCGCACGACCCACGTGCAGTTCCAGGTCTCCAGTAGCCTCTGGAACTGCCGTTCTGCGGCCAACAAGCAGAATTAATCTCAGCCTATGCTACTCTCCAGTCCCTCGACTTCTTGGCGCAGACGGAAACATGGATTACCACAGAAAACACTGCTACTCCTACTGCTCTTTCCTTGTCTGATCATGTGTTCTCGCATACCCCGAGAGCATCTGGTCAGCGTGGTGGTGGCACAGGAATCCTCATCTCTCCCAAGTGGACATACTCTCTTTTCCCCCTGACCCATCTGTCTATCTCCTCATTTGAATTCCATGCTGTCACAGTCACTAGCCCATTCAAGCTTAACATCCTTGTAATTTATCGCCCTCCAGGTTCCCTTGGAGAGTTCATCAATGAGCTTGACGCCTTGATAAGTTCCTTTCCTGAGGATGGCTCACCCCTCACAGTTCTGGGTGACTTTAACCTCCCTACGTCTGCCTTTGACTCATTTCTCTCTGCCTCCTTCTTTCCACTCCTTTCCTCTTTTGACCTCACCCTCACACCGTCCCCCCCTACTCACAAGGCAGGCAATACGCTTGACCTCATCTTTACTAGATGTTGTTCTTCTACTAATCTCACTGCAACTCCCCTCCAAGTCTCCGACCACTACTTCGTATCCTTTTCTCTCTCGCTCTCCTCCAACACTACTCACTCTGCCCCTACTCAGATGGTAATGTGCCGTCGCAACCTTCGCTCTCGCTCTCCCGCTACTCTCTCCTCTTCCATCCTATCATCTCTACCCTCTGCTAAATCCTTCTCCCTCCAATTTCCTGATTCTGCCTCCTCAACCCTCCTCTCCTCCCTCTCTGAATCTTTTGACTCTCTATGTCCCCTATCCTCCCGGCCAGCTCGGTCCTCCCCTCCTGCTCCGTGGCTTGACGATTCATTGCGAGCTCACAGAAAAGGGCTCCGGGCAGCCGAGCGGAAATGGAGGAAAACTAGACTCCCTGCGGACCTCATTTACATTTACGTCATTTAGCAGACGCTCTTATCCAGAGCGACCTGTCATCTTTCCACTCCCTCCTCTCTACATTCTCTTCCTCCGTTTCTGCTGCTAAAGCCACTTTCTACCACTCGAAATTTCAAGCCTCTGCCTCTAACCCTAGGAAGCTCTTTGCCACCTTCTCCTCCCTGCTGAATCCTCCTCCTCCTCCCCCTCCCTCCTCCCTCTCTGTGGATGACTTCGTCAACCATTTTGAAAAGAAGGTTGATGACATCCGATCCTCATTTATTAAGTCAAATGACACCGCTGGTCCTGCTCACACTGCCCTACCCTATGCTTTGACTTCTTTCTCCCCTCTCTCTCCAGATGAAATCTTGCGACTTGTGACGGCCGGCCGCCCAACAACCGGCCCGCTTGACCCTATCCCCTCCTCTCTTCTCCAGACCATTTCCGGAGACCTTCTCCCTTACCTCACCTCGCTCATCAACTCATCCTTGTCCGCTGGCTATGTCCCTTCCATCTTCAAGAAAGCGAGAGTTGCACCCCTCCTCAAAAAACCTACACTCGATCCCTCCGATGTCAACAACTACAGACCAGTATTCCTTCTTTCTTTTCTCTCCAAAACTCTTGAGCGTGCCGTCTATAGCCAACTCTCCTGCTATCTCCCTCAGAATTACCTTCTTGATCCAAACCAGTCAGGTTTCAAGACTGGTCATTCAACTGAGACTGCTCTTCTCTGTGTCACGGAGGCTCTCCGCACTGCTAAAGCTAACTAACTCTCCTCTGCTCTCATCCTTCTAGACCTATTTTGTACGTTTGCCCACTGACAAAGAAATGATCAGTCTATAATTTTAATGGTAGGTTTATTTGAACAGTGACAGACAGAATAACAACAGAAAAATCCAGAAAAACGCATGTCAAAAATGTTATAAATTGATTTGCATTTTAATGAGGGAAATAAGTATTTGACCCCCTCTCAAATCAGAAAGATTTCTGGCTCCCAGGTCTTTTATACAGGTAACAAGCTGAGATTAGGAGCACACTCTTAAAGGGAGTGCTCCTAATCTCAGTTTGTTACCTGTATAAAAGACACCTCTCCACAGAAGCAATCAATCAATCAGATTCCAAACTCTCCACTATGGCCAAGACCAAAGAGCTCTCCAAGGATGTCAGGGACAAGATTGTAGACCTACACAAGGCTAGAATGGTCTACAAGACCATCGCCAAGCAGCTTGGTGAGAAGGTGACAACAGTTGGTGCGAATGGAAGAAACACAAAAGAACTGTCATTCTCCCTCGGCCTGGGGCTCCATGCAAGATCTCACCTCGTGGAGTTGCAATTATCATGAGAACGGTGAGGAATCAGCCCAGAACTACACGGGAGGATCTTGTCAATGATCTCAAGGCAGCTGGGACCATAGTCACCAAGAAAACAATTGGTAACACACTACGCCGTGAAGGACTGAAATCCTGCAGCGCCCGCAAGGTCCCCCTGCTCAAGAAAGCACATATACAGGGCCGTCTGAAGTTTGCCAATGAACATCTGAATGATTCAGAGGAGAACTGGGTGAAAGTGTTGTGGTCAGATGAGACCAAAATGGAGCTCTTTGGCATCAACTCAACTCGCCGTGTTTGGAGGAGGAGGAATGCTGCCTATGACCCCAAGAACACCATCCCCACCGTCAAACATGGAGGTGGAAACATTATGCTTTGGGGGTGTTTTTCTGCTAAGGGGACAGGACAACTTCACCGCAACAAAGGGACGATGGACAGGGCCATGTACCGTCAAATCTTGGGTGAGAACCTCCTTCCCTCAGCCAGGGCATTGAAAATGGGTCGTGGATGGGTATTCCAGCATGACAATGACCGAAAACACACGGCCAAGGCAACAAAGGAGTGGCTCAAGAAGAAGCACATTAAGGTCCTGGAGTGGCCTAGCCAGTCTCCAGACCTTAATCCCATAGAAAATCTGTGGAGGGAGCTGAACGTTCCGAGTTGCCAAACGTCAGCCTCGAAACCTTAATGACTTGGAGAAGATCTGCAAAGAGGAGTGGGACAAAATTCCTCCTGAGATGTGTGCAAACCTGGTGGCCAACTACAAGAAACGTCTGACCTCTGTGATTGCCAACAAGGGTTTTGCCACCAAGTACTAAGTCATGTTTTGCAGAGGGGTCAAATACTTATTTCCCTCATTAAAATGCAAATCAATTTATAACATTTTTGATATGCGTTTTTCTGGATTTTTTGTTGTTGTTATTCTGTCTCACTGTTCAAATAAACCTACCATTAAAATTATAGACTGATCATGTCTTTGTCCGTGGGCAAACGTACAAAATCAGCAGGGGATCAAATACTTTTTTCCCTCACTGTATCTGCTGCCTTTGATACTGTGAACCATCAGATCCTCCTCTCCACCCTCTCCGAGTTGGGCATCTCCGGTGCAGCTCACTCTTGGATTGCGTCCTACCTGACAGGTCGCTCCTACCAGGTGGTGTGGCAAGAATCTGTCTCCGCACCACGTGCTCTCACCACTGGTGTCCCCCAGGGCTCAGTTCTAGGCCCTCTCCTATTTTCTCTATACACCAAGTCACTTGGCTCTGTCATATCCTCACATGGTCTCTCCTATAATTGCTACGCAGACGACACACAATTAATCTTCTCCTTTCCCCCTTCTGATAACCAGGTGGCGAATCGCATCTCTGCATGTCTGGCAGACATTTCAGTGTGGATGTCGGATCACCACCTCAAGCTGAACCTCGGCAAGACGGAGCTGCTCTTCCTCCCGGGGAAGGACTGCCCGCTCCATGATCTCGCCATCACGTTTGACAACTCCGTTGTGTCCTCCTCCCAGAGTGCAAAGAACCTTGGCGTGACCCTGGACAACACCCTGTTGTTCTCCACTAACATCAAAGAGGTGACCCGATCGTGTAGGTTCATGCTCTACAACATTCGCAGAGTACGGCCCTACCTTACACAGGAAGTGGCACAGGTCCTAATCCAGGCACTTGTCATCTCCCGTCTAGATTACTGCAACTCGCTGTTGGCTGGGCTCCCTGCCTGTGCCATTAAACCCCTACAACTCATCCAGAACGCTGCAGCCCGTCTGGTGTTCAACCTTCCCAAGTTCTCTCACGTCACCCCGCTCCTCCGCACACTCCACTGGCTTCCAGTTGAAGCTCGCATCTGCTACAAGACCATGGTGCTTGCCTACGGAGCTGTGAGGGGAACGGCACCTCCTTACCTTCAGGCTCTGATCAGTCCCTACACCCAAACGAGGGCATTGCGTTCTTCCACCTCTGGCCTGCTGGTCCCCCTACCTCTGAGGAAGCACAGTTCCCGCTCAGCCCAGTCAAAACTGTTCGCTGCTCTGGCACTCCAATGGTGGAACAAGCTCCCTCACGACGCCAGGACAGCGGAGTAACTGACCACCTTCCGGAGACTCTTGAAACCCTACCTCTTTAAGGAATACCTGGGATAGTATAAAAGTAATTCTACCCCCCCCCCAAAAAAATAAAAAATTACGAAACAAATGAAAAAACATATATACTCTAGAAACAAAAATATACAAATTACAAAAATAAAAAAATAAAATAAAAAAAGAATATTGTAAAGTGGTTGTCCCACTGGCTATCATAAGGTGAATGCACCAATTTGTAAGTCGCTCTAGATAAGAGCGTCTGCTAAATGACATAAATGTAATGTAAACAACGCACCACCACACCACACCACCACACACTACCACACCACCTCACCACACACCACCACACCACCACCACACCACCACATGCTTTAAGGGAAAGTCTTGAAATCTCTGCATTCCAGTCCCCCTTTATCATTTAATAATAGCCAAACAAAGGCAGTTTTAGGACAGAGAGTGGTGGCTCTAACCTTGAGACTTCAGACCTGGACTCTGATCAGCCACATAAAAGAGGGAGAAAAGAGGGAGCCACCACCACCACATCACACAACCACCACACCACCACTACACCACCACACCACCATACCACCACCACTACACCACACAACCACCACACCACACCACCAACACACCAACACGACAGACCACCACATTACCACACTACAACACCACACCACCACTCTGCAACACCACACCACCACCACACAACCACAACACACCACCACCACAACACCACACCACAGCACCACAACACACCACCACACCACCACACAACCACCACTCTACCATCACACCACCAGCACACCACCACATCACAATGCACCACCACACCACACCACACTACCACACCACCAGCACACCACACCACCACACACTACCACACCACCACACCACCACGCACCACCACACCACTACACCACCACAACACCACACCAAACCACCAATACACCACACCACCACTACACCACCACCACACCACTACAACAGACCACCATATTACCGCACCACTGCACTACCACACAACACAGCACCACAACAGACCACCACATTACTGCACCACCACACCACCACACCGCAACATCACACCACCACCACACAACCACAACAAACCACCACAACACACCACCACACACTACCACACCACAACCCCACACCACAACCATTATAAATAAATAAAAAATAAATATGCCATTTAGCAGACGCTTTTATCCAAAGCGACTTACAGTCATGCGTGCATACATTACACCTCACCAACACCACACCACCATTACACTACACCACCACTACAAACCCATTACACCTCACCAACACCCCCATCACCACCACACCAACTCAGACCACCACATTACCGCACCACCACACCACCACCACACACTACCACACCACCACACTACACCACCACTACTAAACCACCATAACACAACCACTACAACGCACCACCACACCACACCACCACACACTACCACAACACCACCATCACATCACAACGCACCACCACACCACACCACCACACCACACACCACCACAACACCACCACATCACACCGCAACACCACAACACCACAACACCACTGCACCACCACATGCTTTAAGGGAAAGTCTTTAAATCTCTGCATTCCAGTCTCCCTTTATCATTTAATAATAGCCAAACAATGGCAGTTTTAGGACAGAGTGGTGGCTCTAACCTTGAGACTTCAGACCTGGACTCTGATCAGCCACATAAAAGAGGGAGAAAAGGGAGAGTGCGGAGGGGAGGAAGAGAGAGGAGGAGGTGGCACTTTTTAAGGAGCGTCTTGAAGCAAGAAACAGACTCAGAAAGTCAGATGGGGGAGATAGGGAGAGATGGACAGATGAATAGAGGGGGAAAACACCTCATATTTGATTGTCCTTCCCTGAGCCATCCTATTCTAGATGGAATTCACTGGCAGGGGGTCCGGCCATGGACTGATAATGATCGCTAATGCGTTGTTCGGCTACCTGCCATTAGCACTGGCACACAGAGGACCAGACTGGCAAAGGAGCAGGGGTGGAACCTTCAGGAAAGATTGGAACAGAACCCTGGACCTCTGCCAGGTAGAATATGGAACACCTATAGGTAGAATATGGACATAATTATACTTTGAACAAAGCACACAGAAAGTAAACAATCAATATCAGCAACTACAGCGGTTGGGATTCAAATACGATATTTCAAGGACCTGAGAGGCTTTGCATCAAATTCCAATGAAAACATCTGTTATATGTCAGAGATATGATAGGAAACTATTTAAACAATTTAGGATGTGTGTTGGCCATAATAGTGTTGACACTACCAATGCAGATGACTGTAAACAACCATAGAGAGATTGCATTGCTGGAATTTCCAATGATCGACAATTGAATACCAGCCTCAGAGTGTCTACCAGCTCTCACAGTCTCACGTCAGAATTAGATGTTCATCCATGATTCTCAAACGTCAAATTTCAAAGTGTTTAAGGTTAAGTTTAGGCATTAACTCAAAGTTTTTAACGTTAGGGTTAAGTTCAGGCATTAACTCCAAATTCTTAAGGTTAGGCATTAACTCCGAATGTTTAAGGTAAAGGTGAAGGTTTGGGATAGGCTTAAAACAAAAATATCAAAAACAACTTTCTATTGCTGGATTCAAAATTACAACCTTTGGAATCAGAGGCAGATGCTTACGGCCATCCCCGTCCACAACACCCTAGCAAAACCGAAACCTACTTGAAGTTAGGAGCGTTCACTGTTGGCCCCTAGGGGCCGGTTTCCATGTCATCTCCTGACGTCTTCAGCCATGGATGGACGTCCAATACTGACTGACTTGTATCACGGGTGACCTGGCTGGTCTAGAACTAGAGAATCCATTATCACGGGTGACCTGGCTGGTCTAGAACTAGAGAATCCATTATCACGGGTGACCTGGCTGGTCTAGAACTAGAGAATCCATTATCACGGGTGACCTGGCTGGTCTAGAACTAGAGAATCCATTATCACGGGTGACCTGGCTGGTCTAGAACTAGAGAATCCATTATCACGGGTGACCTGGCTGGTCTAGAACTAGAGAATCCATTATCACGGGTGACCTGGCTGGTCTACAACTAGAGAATCCATTATCACGGGTGACCTGGCTGGTCTATAACTAGAGAATCCATTATCACGGGTGACCTGGCTGGTCTAGAACTAGAGAATCCATTATCACGGGTGACCTGGCTGGTCTACAACTAGAGAATCCATTATCACGGGTGACCTGGCTGGTCTACAACTAGAGAATCCATTCTCAGCTAATCCATTCCACACAATGATGACAGAGTATAAAAAGCACGTGAGGTCTGATGTAAAAATAGAGGGAGCGTTCACAGTGACATGGAATTCCGAATGACACAGACAGAGAAAGAGAGAGAAACAAAAATTATCCCAAAGGGAGAGATAGACTTTGACGTCCATCTTTTATGCATTTCCAAAAAGGCATAATGAAAGGGGAAAAACGTATAGCTGTGATTTGAAGGACGGTGAGTCTTTGTGCAGAGACGGAGTGACAATGCCTGACTGACCCCCTGGTTCAGTCAGTCATTATCCGCTGCATTGTCCCACTAAGACACCGAGACAGTCGCCCACTGCGCCCCAGGCCAGTGTTACCATGACACAAAGGCACGGTGACAGCCATCACTCGCCACCGGCTGTGATATCACCATGATGACGCTACAGATCCACACTGTCGGAGCCTACCCCACTAGCTGGTTATCCCAGTCCTGGCCAACTACAACAACAAAGTGTAAACATACTGTATGTCGTAATGATTGGTAGAGGCTTATCAAACACTCATAAGTATGTGTACACAACTAAACCAACATATTAGTACTTGGAGTCCATCATACAGCTATAATCTATATAGTTAATACCAGTCAGTCACGTCCTCTCCTCCTAATCCCCATTTTCTGCATTCTATCCCTCTCTCCTTCCTTCCTCCCTCCCTCCTCTTTTCCTACCCTACCCTCCTCTCCTCTACCTTCCTCCATCCCTCTCTCCTTCCTTCCTCCCTCCCTCCTCTTTTCCTACCCTACCCTCCTCTCCTCTACCTTCCTCCATCCCTCTCTCCTTCCTTCCTCCCTCCCTCCTCTTTTCCTACCCTACCTTCCTCTCCTCTACCTTCCTCCATCCCTCTCTCCTTCCTTCCTCCCTCCCTCCTCTTTTCCTACCCTACCCTCCTCTCCTCTACCTTCCTCCATCCCTCTCTCCTTCCTTCCTCCCTCCCTCCTCTTTTCCTACCCTACCCTTCTCTCCTCTACTTTCCTCCATCCCTCTCTCCTCTACTTCCCTTCCTCCTTCCCTCCCTCTGTCCTTCCTCTCCCTCCATCTCTTCTTCCCTCTCTCCCAAGTGTGTGATGACAGGCATGGCAGAAGCACAGTGTACCACTCCTCCTCTATGATGAAGGTTAACGCACCCGGGTTCAAACACACTTCATTAGGGTAAGAGGAGGACGGTAGCAAACAAAGGCGTCCCGGCAACGAACAGCGACGTGCTCTATTGTAACGTGGACAAGGCTAGGACAAATGTAATTTACCCAGGGGATTTATCCCATTAAAGACTGGGTGATTCAGCTGCTTTGTGAGCCCATATCTCCAGCATTAGCAGTCAGCTAATGAGGTGGGGAGAGTTAAAGGATCCCATTCACCTCAGCTCACACCCACCGGCTTAGCTTAGCCTGTGTAATTAACTTCAAATTAGACCCCCAAAACTTCCTTTCCCAAAGACTAGTCCCCATTCCTAATGACTTTCTATCAGAGCAGGACAGAGACGTTTGAAAAGGATTTACATATAAGCCGAGAGGGTCACCATGTGTAATTACTATTAAACAACTTAAATTAAAAACTACTTAATCAGACATTTGAGGGAAGAACAAATAAACTACTAACACAGTGTGAAAGCATATAAGGGACAAATAGGACAAAAGGAGTCAACACACTGAATTATTTCTTTACCTCAGTCTCCTGTGGGTCACAGGCTGAAGGTATTTCATATTCAAAAACATTCAGTGAATATTCTTTATTCATTCAACTTGGATTGGTCCTGGGCCACATTATCCAAGGTTGCATCTATATTCCTCTATTAAAGGTGCAATTCAGCCATTTTCTATCTCAATAACAAATCATTTCTGGGTAACAATTAAGTACTTTACTGTGATTGTTTTAAATTAAAATGGTCAAAAATAAACAAAAATAGCTTCTTAGCAAAGAGCAATTTCTCAAGCAAGAATTTTGCTAGGACTGTCTGGGAGTGGTCTGAATGTGGAAGAGAAAACTGAAAACTAGCTGTTTGTCACGGTTTCGGCCGAGGCTGCCTCTCTTCCTTGCTCGGGCAGGCTTCGGCGGTCGTCGTCTCCGGAGTACTAGCTGCCACCGTTGAATGTTTCTATGTTCGTTTGGTTTTGTCTTGATTATGTACACCTGTTTTCGTTTAGCGCTAATTAGTGTCCTATAAGTTCTCGTTGTGTTTGTCAGGTGTTGTGTGTGATTGTTTCGCTGTCGTGTTTGTGCGCTACTGTTGACCGTTTGCTCTTTGTAGTTTTCCTCCTCTGTTTAGGAGGGTATTATCGCACATGTTTAGTGTGCCCTTTTTGTTTACGCCTGTGTGCGGATTTTCTCGCCTCCGGGCTTTTGGCTCGTGTATTTGAGTGTGCTTTCACTAAAGTCTTTTGGACTTATTTTCTGCGTCCTGCGCCTGATTCCTGCACCACACCCACCTACAGCACCCACTGACAGAATCACACACCTGAAGGATGGAATCAGCAGGAGCCGCAGCAGCACAGGAGTCTCTGGAGGATCGGGTCCGTGAGCAGAATGACCAGATCCTTCGTATCGGGACCGCCCTGCAGGACGTTATTAACACCCTTCAACGCTGGGAGACCAGAGGGACACCCCCAACTCCACCTCCCCTGCCATCACCATCGGCCAGTCAGCCCATTCAAGCTCCGGAACCCAGGGGAATTCGACTCTCGCTCCCGAGGGCCTATGATGGGACCGCTGCCGGGTGTCAGGGCTTCCTTCTACAGGTGGAGCTATACCTGGCCACCGTGCACCCGGCGCCCTCTGGACACAAGAGCGTGTCCGCCCTCATCTCCTGTCTTACCGGCAAGGCGTTGGAATGGGCCAACGCCGAGTGGAGGAGAATAGACGCCACCACCATCACATACTCTGAGTTCTCCCGCCGCTTCAGGGCGGTGTTTGACCATCCTCCTGAGGGGAAAGCGGCGGGGGAGCGTCTGTTCTACCTCCGGCAGGGGAGGAGGAGCGCCCAGGAGTTCGCTTTAGAATTCCGTACTCTAGCGGCGGATGCAGGGTGGAATGAGCGGGCCCTCATCGATCACTACCGCTGTAGTCTACGAGAGGACGTCCGTCGGGAGCTGGCCTGCAGGGATACCAGCCTCTCTTTCGATCAGTTAGTGGACATGTCCATCAGGCTGGACACCCTGCTGGCTACCCGCGGACGTTCCGAGGGGGGTCCGTCCATTTCATCCTCCAGCGCCTCCGAGCCGAGCCCTATGGAGCTTGGGGGCGCTGGCGCTAGAGAGAGGAGGGGTCGGAGTACGAGGGGGCCCGTCTCCTGCACCAACTGTGGCCGTGGAGGACACACCGCGGCTAGGTGCTGGGGAAGGTCTCCTAGGGGAGAAGACGACGGGCTCCGCACTGGGGAGTCCTTCCAGGTGAGTAGGCGCCCCACTTACCCAGAGCTCTCTGTTGCGCACTTCTGTATACCTGTGTGTTTTCCACAGGTAGCACCTCATTCCCAGCATAAGGCGCTGGTAGATTCAGGCGCGGCTGGGAATTTTGTTGATAGACAATTTTGTTTAGAATTAGGGATTCCCCTTCTTCCTGTTGACGTCCCATTCCCCGTTCATGCCCTAGATAGCCGTCCGTTGGGATCGGGCTTGATCAGGGAGGTCACGGCGCAGGGGGGTCATGAGGAGATTATCCAGCTATTTCTGATCGACTCGCCTGCGTATCCGGTGGTGCTGGGCATGCCCTGGTTGAGTATCCATAACCCGTCTATTTCGTGGCAGGAGAGGGCTCTGATGGAGTGGTCTGCCCAGTGTGTGGGTCGATGTTTAGGCGTTTCCGTGGGGGCTACCTCGGTGGAGAGTCCAAACCAGGTGCCCGCATTGCACATTCCCCCTGAGTATGAGGATTTGGCTATTGTGTTCAGTAAGTCGAGGGCGACGCAGTTGCCTCCCCATAGGCAGGGAGATTGTGCGATAGACCTCCAGGCAGGAGCTGCGCTCCCACGGAGCCATGTGTATCCTCTGTCTCAGGAGGAGAAGAGAGCTATGGAGACTTACATAGACAAATCTCTGAGACAAGGATACATACGGCCATCCACTTCCCCTGCGTCCTCGAGTTTCTTTTTTGTGAAGAAAAAGGATGGAGGGTTACGCCCGTGCATTGATTACCGTAGTCTCAATCAGATCACGGTGAAGTACAGTTATCCACTTCCTCTGATTGCGACCATGACGGAGTCATTGCACGGGGCGCGTTTTTTCACTAAATTAGATCTCAGGAGCGCGTACAACTTGGTGCGCATTAGGGAGGGCGATGAATGGAAGACAGCATTTAGTACCACCTCGGGGCATTACGAGTATCTTGTGATGCCATACGGGTTGATGAACGCTCCTTCAGTTTTCCAATCATTCGTGGATGAGATATTCAGGGACATGCAGGGGCAGGGGGTGGTCGTGTACATAGATGACATTCTCGTGTACTCGTCTACCCGAGTTGAGCATGTGGCCCTGGTGCGCCGAGTGTTGAGGAGGCTGTTGGAGCACGACCTGTATGTCAAGGCAGAGAAGTGTCTGTTTTTCCAGGAGTCAATCTCCTTTTTGGGTTATCAGTTGTCTGCGTCAGGGGTGAAGATGGAGGTTGACCGGGTGTCAGCCGTGCGTAATTGGCAAACACCAACCACTGTTAAAGAGGTGCAGCAGTTTTTGGGGTTTGCGAATTACTACCGGAGGTTTATCCGGGGTTTTGGACAGGTGGCAGCTCCCATAACGTCTCTTTTGAAGGGGGGTCCGGTGCGTTTGCAGTGGTCAGCCGAGGCGGACAGGGCTTTTGGGAGGCTGAAGGACCTGTTTACTTCGGCTCCGGTGCTGGCGCATCCGGATCCCTCTTTACCATTTCAGGTAGAGGTGGACGCGTCAGAGGCCGGTATAGGAGCCGTGCTTTCGCAACGGTCCGGCACGCCACCTAAACTCCGCCCCTGTGCCTTTTATTCCAAAAAGCTCAGTCCGGCGGAGCGAAATTATGACGTAGGGGACAGGGAGCTGTTAGCCGTGGTACAGGCCCTAAAGGTGTGGAGGCACTGGCTTGAGGGGGCTCAACACCCTTTCCTCATTTTGACTGACCACCGTAACCTGGAGTACATCCGGGCAGCTAGGAGACTGAACCCTCGCCAGGCGCGGTGGAACATGTTTTTGACCCGGTTCGTATTTAAGATCACGTACATCCCTGGGTCACAGAACGGTAAGGCAGACGCACTGTCTCGGCGGTATGACACGGAGGAGAGGTCCGTGGAGCCCACTCCCATACTGCCGGAGTCTTGTCTGGTGGCACCGGTAGTGTGGGAGGTCGATGCTGAAATCGAGCGGGCGTTGCGCACCGACCCTAGTCCTCCTCAATGCCCGGAGGGTCGGACGTACGTTCCGCTCGAGGTTCGGGATCGATTGATCTATTGGGCTCACACGTCACCCTCCTCTGGACATCCTGGTATAGGCCGGACAGTGTACTGCCTTAGTGCTAAGTACTGGTGGCCCACGTTGGCGAGGGATGTGAGGGTTTATGTCTCCTCCTGCTCGGTGTGCGCCCAGTGTAAGGCGCCTAGACATCTGCCTAGGGGTAAGTTACAACCCCTGCCCGTTCCACAACGACCATGGTCTCACCTCTCGGTGGACTTCATCACTGACCTTCCCTCCTCACAGGGGAATACTACTATACTGGTCGTTGTGGACCGGTTCTCTAAGGCCTGTCGTTTGCTCCCTATGCCGGGCCTTCCTACTGCCCTACAGACCGCCGAAGCTCTATTCACCCAGATTTTCCGGCACTACGGGGTACCCGAGGATATTGTGTCTGATCGAGGTCCCCAATTCACCTCCAGAGTCTGGAGAGCCTTTATGGAGCGTTTGGGGGTCTCGGTGAGCCTCACCTCGGGTTACCATCCTGAGAGTAATGGGCAGGTGGAACGTGTGAACCAGGATGTGGGTAGGTTTCTTAGATCATACTGCCAGGACCGGCCGGAGGAGTGGGCACGGTACGTTCCCTGGGCAGAAATGGCCCAGAATTCCCTACGCCATTCCTCAACTAACCTAACCCCTTTCCAATGTGTGTTGGGTTACCATCCGGTTCTGGCACCTTGGCAGCAGAGCCAGATCGAGGCTCCGGCGGTGGATGAGTGGGTGCGGCGCTCGGAGGAGACGTGGAACGCTGCACACGTCCACCTGCAGCGGGCCCTCCGTCGTCAGAAGGCGAGCGCCGATCTCCACCGCAGTGAGGGGCCGGTGTACGCACCTGGTGATCGAGTCTGGCTCTCTACCAGAAACCTGCCCCTCCGCCTGCCCTGTCGGAAACTGGGTCGGCGGTTTGTGGGGCCGTTTAAAGTCCTGAGAAGATTGAACGAGGTGTGTTACAGATTACAACTGCCTATTGAGTATAAAAATATTAACCCCTCGTTCCATGTGTCTCTTCTCAGGCCGGTGGTAGCTGGCCCACTCCAGGAAAATGAGATCAGGGAGACTCCTCCGCCCCCATTGGACATCGAGGGGGCACCGGCGTACTCCGTGCGGTCCATCTTGGATTCGAGACGTCGGATGGGGGGTCTCCAATATCTGGTGGAGTGGGAGGGGTACGGCCCGGAGGAACGGTGCTGGGTGCCGAGGAGAGACATTTTGGACCCGTCTCTCCTGACAGAATTCCACCGTAGTCACCCGACGCGCCCTGCTCCGCGTCCTCCTGGTCGTCCCCGAGGCCGGAGTCGGCGCACGTCTGGAGCCGCGCGTCAAGGGGGGGGTACTGTCACGGTTTCGGCCGAGGCTGCCTCTCTTCCTTGCTCGGGCAGGCTTCGGCGGTCGTCGTCTCCGGAGTACTAGCTGCCACCGTTGAATGTTTCTATGTTCGTTTGGTTTTGTCTTGATTATGTACACCTGTTTTCGTTTAGCGCTAATTAGTGTCCTATAAGTTCTCGTTGTGTTTGTCAGGTGTTGTGTGTGATTGTTTTGCTGTCGTGTTTGTGCGCTACTGTTGACCGTTTGCTCTTTGTAGTTTTCCTCCTCTGTTTAGGAGGGTATTATCGCACATGTTTAGTGCGCCCTTTTTGTTTACGCCTGTGTGCGGATTTTCTCGCCTCCGGGCTTTTGGCTCGTGTATTTGAGTGTGCTTTCACTAAAGTCTTTTGGACTTATTTTCTGCGTCCTGCGCCTGATTCCTGCACCACACCCACCTACAGCACCCACTGACACTGTTATTGGCAGAGAGGTTTGGAACTCTCTTTTTTATTGGTCTATTAACTAATATACTGCCTGGTGATGCCAAAACTCCATCCCACCAATATAGGCAGAAATGTCAGGCGGTCTTTTCAAACAGCTCTTACTCTAAAATGGCATTATCATAATTTTCACAATTTCACAGTATTATTCCAACCTCATAGTGTGGACATACACTACATGACCAAAAGTATGTGGACACCTGCTGGTCGAAAATCTAATTCCAAAATCATGGGCATTAAGATGGAGTTGGTCCCAACTTTGCTGCTATACCAGCCTCCTGGGAAGGCTTTCCACTAGATGTTGGAACACTGCTGCGGGGACTTGCTTCCATTCAGCCTCAAGAACATTAGTGAGGTCGGGCACGGATGTTGGGCGATTAGGCCTGGCTCGCAGTTGGCGTTCCAATTCATCCCAAAGGTGTTAGATGGGGTTGAGGTCAGGGCTCTGTATGGACCTCGCTTTGTGCACGGGGGCATTGTCATGCAGAAACAGGTTGCCACAAAGTTGGAAGCACAGAAAAGTCTAGAATATAATTGTATGCTGTAGCGTTAAGATTTCCCTTCACTGGAACTAAGGGGCCTATCTCAAACCATGAAAAACAGCCCCACACCATTATTCCAACTCCACCAAACTTTACAGTTGGCCCTATGCATTGGGGCAGGTTGCGTTCCCCAGGCATTCGCCAAACCCAGATTTGTCCGTCGGACTGCAAAGATGGTGAAGCGTGATTCATCACTCCAGAGAACACGTTTCCACTGCTCCAGAGTCCAGTTGCTTCCAAAGGCAGTTTGGAACTCGGTAGTGAGTGTTGCAACCGAGGACAACCCATTTCTGTGAGATTGTGTGGCCTACCACTTCGCGGCTGAGCCATAACAGCACTTACAGTTGACCGGGGAAGCTCTAGCAGGGCAGAAATTTGATGAACTGACTTGTTGGAAAGGCGGCATCTTATGACGGTGCCATGTTGAAAGTCACTGAGCTCTTCTGTAAGGCCATACTACTGCCAATGTTTGTCTAAGGAGATTGCATGGCTGTGTGCTTGATTTTATACACCTGTCAGCAACGGGTGTGGCTGAAATAGCCAAATCCACCAATTTGAAGGGGTGTCCACATACAGTACCAGTCAAAAGTTTGGACACACCTACTCATTCAAGGGTTTTTCTTTATTTTTACTATTTTTTACATTGTAGAATAATAGTGAAGACATCAAAACTATGAAATAACACATATGGAATCATGTAGTAACCAAAAAACGGTTAAACAAATCAATATATATTTTATATTTGAGATTCTTCAAATAGCCACCCTTTGCCTCGATGACAGCTTTGCACACTCTTGGCTTCACCTGGAATGATTTTCCAACAGTCTTGAAGGAGTTCCCACATATGCTGAGCACTTGTTGGCTGCTTTTCCTTCATTCTGCGGTCCAATTCATCCCAAACCATCTCAATTGGGTTGAGGTCGGGTGAATGTGGAGGCCAGGTCATCTGATGCAGCACTCCATCACTCTACTTCTTGGTAAAATAGCCCTCACACAGCCTGGAGGTGTGTAGGATCATTGTCCTGTTGAAAAACAAATGATAGTCCCACTAAGCCCAAACCAGATAAGATGGCGTAACGCTGCAGAATGCTGTGGTAGCCATGCTAGTTAAGTGTGCCTTGAATTCTAAATAAATCACAGACAGTATCACCAGCAAAGCACCCCCACACCATAACACCTCCTCCATGCTTTACGGTGGGAACCACACATGCGGAGATCATCCTTTCACATACGCCGCATCTCACAAAACACGGCGGTTTGAACCACAAATCTCCAATTTGGACTCCAGACCAAAGAACACATTTCCACTGGTCTAATGTCCATTGATCGTGTTTCTTGGCCCAAGCAGGTCTATTCTTCTTATTGGTGTCCTTTAGTAGTGGTTTCTTTGCAGCAATTCGAACAGTTGATGCTGAGATGTGTCGTTACTTGAACTCTGTGAAGCAATTATTAGGGCTGCAATTTTTGAGGCTGGTAACTCTAATGAACTATCCTCTGCAGCAGAGGTAACTCTGGTTTTTCCATTCCTGTGGCAGTCCTCATGAGAGCCAGTTTCATCATAGTGCTTGATGGTTTTTGCGACTGCACTTGAAGAAACGTTCAAAGTTCTTGACATTTTCAGTATTGACTGACCTTCATGTCTTAAAGTAATGATGGACTGTCGTTTCTCTTTGCTTATTTGAGCTGTTTTTGCCATAATATGGACTTGGTTTTTTACCAAATAAGGCTATCTTCTGTTTACCCCCCCTACCTTGTCACAACACAACTGATTGGCTCAAACGCATTAAGAAGGAAATAAATTCCCACAAATACATTTTTAAGAAGGCACACCTGTTAATTTAAAATAATTCCAGGTGAATACCTCATGAAACTGGTTGAGAGAATGCCAAGAGTGTGCAAAGTTGTCATCAAGGCAAAGGGTGGCTATTTGAAGAATCTCAAATATAAAATATATATTGATTTGTTTAACACTTTTTTGGTTACTACATGATTCCATATGTGTTATTTCATAGATTTGATTTCTTCACTATTATTCTACAATGTAAAACATTTTAAAAATAAAGAAAACCCCTTGAATGAGTAGGTGTGTCCAAACTTTTGACTGGTAGTGTACGTGTCTGTACTAAAGTGTATAACACAGGAAAATCCTGTTTTTGACTGCACTGGGCCTTTAAGAGTTGAGCACAGTAGAGTTTTCATGTAGTAGGTTACTGTATGTATGTCACCAGCCCATGAGCAGGTGTTGTGGGCTGGTGTTTCAGATACAAACAGGTGACCTCTAGATGAGAGGTCAGCAAGGGACTAAACTCCAGCCGTGTCTACCCAGCATGCAGTTCTGTCTCCATATGGCACTGAGCTGTGGACCTGCCACTATCTACCCTGCCAGAGGGAGAGAGAAAACAGAAAAGTGTGAAATGTGAAAAGGAGAAGTAGAATCAAGATGAAGTTCAGCTGAAAGCTCAAATTAAATAAAACAGACAATTCGCCTCTAGGAGTTTCAGAAATAATGGATAGCTGTGAATAGAGGTGACATCGTGTAAACAGAGAGAGTGATAGATATATAGAGGAATGAGAGATCAGGGAGAGAGAGAGGGAGCGAAGATATAGAGATATAGAGGAATGAGAGAGAAGAGAGAGAGAGAAAGAGAGAGAGAGAAAGAGATAGCGAGAGAGAGAGTGATAGATATATAGAGGAACGAGAGAAGGGAGAGAGAGAGAGAGAAGAGAGAGATATAGAGGAATGAGAGAGAGAGAGAGAGAAAGAGAGAGAGAGAAAGAGAGAGAGAGAGAGAGAGAGAGAGGGGAGAATGAGAGAGGAGAGAGAGAGAGAGAGAGAGAGAGAGAGAGAGAGAGAGAGAGAGAGAGAGAGAGAGAGAGAGAGAGAGAGAGAGAGAGAGAGAAAGAAAGAAAGAGCTTTGACTGATACACACACACACACACTTCCAGAGAGAATCAGGTGTGTCAGTGTGTGTATCACAGAGATACCCAGCTTGCAGAGAGTTTGACAGTCTCAGCGAGAAAACCCAGAACCCATCCACACTACCACCACACCTAATTTACCTAGCCTTCACTCACATTACAGGGCAGAGAAGGAAGGAGAGAGAAAGGAGGGGTGGGAGGGAGAGAGAAAGGAGGGGCGGGAGAGAGATGAGTCTGAGATCAAGCCCGAGCAGCCGTTCACAACTCTTATCTATCTATCTATCTATCTATCTATCTATCTATCTATCTATCTATCTATCTATCTATCTATCTATCTATCTATCTATCTATCTATCTATCTATCTATCTATCTATCTATCTATCTATCTATCTATCTATCATTCCCAGTACAGCAGAAGAGCGTGGGCAGAGAGATGGGCAGAGTGTGGACAGAGTGTGGACAGAGTGTGGACAGAGTGTGGACAAAGTGTGGACAGTGTGGGCAGAGTGTGGACAGAGTGTAGGCAGAGTGTGGACAGAGTGTGGGCAGAGTGTGGACAGAGTGTGGACAGAGTGTGGACAAAGAGATGGGCAGAGTGTGGGCAGAGTGTGGGCAGAGAGATGGGCAGAGTGTGGACAGTGTGGACAGAGTGTGGACAGTATGGGCAGAGTGTGGGCAGAGTGTGGACAGAGTGTGGGCAGAGTGTGGACAGTGTGGACAGAGTGTGGACAGTATGGGCAGAGTGTGGACAGTGTGGACAGAGTGTGGACAGTATGGGCAGAGTGTGGACAGAGTGTGGACAGTATGGGCAGAGTGTGGACAGTGTGGACATAGTGTGGACAGTATGGGCAGAGTGTGGACAGAGTGATGGGCAGAGAGATGGGCAAAGTGTGTGCAGAGAGATGGACAGGGTGTGGACAGAGTGTGGGCAGAGTGTGGACAGAATGTGGGCAGAGTGTGGACAGAGTGTGGGCAGAGAGATGGGCAGAGTGTGGACAGAGTGTGGGCAGAGTGTGGACAGAGTGTGGACAGAGCCTTGACAAAGTTTACTTTCTGCCCTCTGGAGACACACTCATCTCCAGAGCACGTCTCTCATCCTCAGAGCGCGTCTCGTCTCCAGAGCACGTCTCTTGTCTCCAAAGCACGTCTCTCTTCTCCAGAGCACGTCTCTCGTCTCCAGAGCACGTCTCTAATCTCCAGAGCACATCTCTCATCTCCAGAGCACATCTCTCATCTCCAGAGCACATCTCTCATCTCCAGAGCACGTCTCTCATCTCCAGAGCACGTCTCTCATCTCCAGAGCACGTCTCTCGTCTCCAGAGCACGTCTCTCATCTCCAGAGCACATCTCTCATCTCCAGAGCACGTCTCTCATCTCCAGAGCACGTCTCTCGTCTCCAGAGCACGTCTCTAGTCTCCAGAGCACGTCTCTAATCTCCAGAGCACGTCTCTAATCTCCAGAGCACGTCTCTCATCTCAAGAGCACATCTCTCATCTCCAGAGCACATCTCTCATCTCCAGAGCACATCTCTCATCTCCAGAGCACGTCACTCGTCTCCAGAACACGTCACTCGTCTCCAGAGCACATCTCTCATCTCCAGAGCACATCTCTCGCCTCCAGAGCACGTCTCTCGTCTCCAGAGCACATCTCTCATCTCCAGAACAAGTCTCTCGTCTCCAGAGCACATCTCTCATCTCTCGTCTTCAGAGCACATCACTTCAGAAGGCATGTTTAAGGAGAGAGAGCGGAGGAGAGAGAGAGATCAGGAGAGAGGACAGAAATAGAGAGAGAGAGCAGAGGAGAGAGAGAGATCAGGAGAGAGGACAGAAATAGAGAGAATGAGCGAAAGAGAGAGAGAGAGAGAGAGAGAGAGAGAGAGAGAGAGAGAGAGAGAGAGAGAGAGAGAGAGAGAGAGAAAGAGGGCAGAGATAGAGAGAGAGGGTATGGAGTCTGGACTCTTTATATAAATGTGTTGGGTCATCTGGGGCTGACCGAGCACCCGGGGTGTGATAAGAACAAGAAAAACACTTGAAAGTGGCTTAAGTCTGCCTTAATGCCTTAACCTACCAGATCTTTTAGTATCTCTCACACTCAGTCTCTTCTCCTCCGTGCTGCTGGCCTACTGTACTGTCCACCACGAGATTGGTACTTACATAACGTGGTCGTTTGCTTGGAGCTGGTGGTGCGTCAGTGCCACTGGCACTGCACTGTGCACAAATGGCTCCTAACTCGCTGTCATACCTCAGCTTCTCAGTGCACTCCAACGCACTACGGACCACTTTGACTCCAGGGTAAAGACATGTTGCTTTTGTTTAGAGTCATTTGTTTGGAGGATGGAGAAGACTGGGGATTCTGTGCACCATGGTGGCTGTAAACTTAAAGCCAGGGTCCGTCACCACCTTCAGCCGCCCTGTAGCCTCGAGTCTTACTTCTGTACTGTACGAACGCGTGCTTCCTTTAATGTCAGAGGAACTCCACAATGCTGTCACAATTTGTAAAAAATGTTACCCCCTTTTTCTCCCCAATTTCATGATATTCAATTGCGATCCAATTACGATCTTGTCTCATCGCTGCAACTCCTCAACGGGCTCGGGAGAGGTGAAGGTTGAGTCATACGTCCTCCAAACCGCGCTTCTTAACACCCCCTGCTTAATCCGGAAGCCAGCTCCTGCTTTTGTTCTACAGTATCGCTCCACGCTACGCTCCCTCCATCATAATGAAGGGGGGAAGAATGAGATAACAAGAGAGCGTTAATTAATTAGCACCAATTTTCCTTTTGTATCCTGTTAGTCTCCGTTGTGCCTGCTGAACTCTGGGCGCTGTGTGTTGCGTGTTAGCTACCCTAATCAAAAAAAGCACAGCAGTGGATAGCTAGGGTGTTCACTGACTGTCGAGTGTATGTGTGTGTGTGTGTGTGTGTGTGTGTGTGTGTGTGTGTGTGTGACAAGAGACACACATTATCATGATTTAAACACTGTACACTATTCCAGCTGTCATCTGCAACTCTCACTACTATAAGTATTTAGTCAGAGAATTAATGCCCTGCCATCTGAACATTAACATAAGAGAGAAAGTGACAGAGAGCTAGAGAGTGTGATATATATATATAGATATATATATATATATATATATATATATAGAGAGAGAGAGAGAGAGAGAGAGAGAGAGAGAGAGAGAGAGAGAGAGTGTAGAGTTTTGCAATCTATGAAAAATAGAAGAAATCCTGTCAGAAGGCATCCATATTCATGGCCTCATCATTGCTGCATCACTCACTGGGACTGGAGAGAGAGAGGAAAGCCAGGGAGGAAGAGGAGGAGGGAGAGAGGACTGCACCCCTTAAAACACACACACATATTACACACACACACACACACACACACGGTTTATAGATGCAACACAAACATACGCTTACACATGTGTAAACACTCTCCCTCTCAAAAATAATAATCTAGTCCTCACACACAAACATAATCATGTCCATGTCTGCATGTTTAGCTGTATACATAAAGAGATGGAAAGGGGGTGAGCTTCTCATCACAAGCAGGAGATTACAGAGAGGGAATGAGAGATTTTGCTTTCTACTCCTTCCTCCCTCATTACCTCCCTCCTTTCCTCCCCCTTCACTCTATGGAAAGGCCTTTAGTTATAAGCATGTCATGCAAAGTGACTACAGACAGACGCGACTGTATTCTTGGTGTCTGTCCCAAACAGCACCCTATTCCCATATAGTGCAGGGCCCACAGGGTATGAAATATGGTGGGTATTTTTGGGAAGCAGCCTTGGTGTCACTGTACTACCTAGCCCACCACTCTTACCCCTCCCCCAGGATTGTGTTTCCCCTTCCCCATCTTTCCCTCCCCCTCCCCCAGTCAGACACTCTCGTCTCATGCACACATTTACACACTCTATCCATCCCTCAGCACACTTTTCCATCTGGAGTAGAACACCTTTCCTCCCTGTCTTTAGATTGTATTTCTCCTCCTGAATCCCTCCATCCATCTCCTGAAATCCCATCTTCATGACAAACAATAAGACACACTCACTCACTCACTCCATCACCCTCCATACTGCTACACTGCCCTAACTCCCCTGGCTGATGCTGCCAGAGAGAGAGATGGAGAGACAGAGAGAGATAGAGAGAGAGAGAGAGAGATAGAGAGAGAGAGAGAGAGAGAGAGAGAGAGAGAGAGAGAGAGAGAGAGAGAGAGAGAGAGAGAGAGAGAGAGACAGAGACAGAGAGAGATAGAGAGAGAGAGCGCGCGAGAGAGAGGTGGTATGTGGGGAAGAAATGGAAACCAGAAGGAGCTTCTTTGCTTACTTATTTTACATTCCAGAGTTGTGCTTGTGTGTGTGTGTGTGTGTGTGTACGTGTGTGTACGTGTGTGTGTGTGTTTGTGCGTGTGTGCGTGTGTCCGTCCGTGCAATGCGTGTATGCGTGACTGCATTAACTTGATTGTCACTATCTCTGTGATATATTCAGATTAACCCTGCTCACGCACACACAATCACTTTCCAATTAAAAGATCTTGTCAGGGTCATATTTGATGAGGAGGAAACTAACAGACAGCTTATGAATGAATTCATAATGAACACATTGGGTCTCTTTTTGATAATGACAGGCTGTATTTCTCCTAATATCTGTAGCCACTTTTATATCACATTTAAGAGGGCAGAGATCATTTATGTAGGTTTAAAAATCCACCAATGACGATGCAGAATGCACACAATCCAACACACAATAGAACCAGTTGTACTGCTGCATATTTCAAGACATGAGGGTGCAGTGAGATACCCGATGGGTTGGACGATACTTTTACTCCTCAATCATCTTTAAAAAACGTATACTTAAAAACTGGAAATCCACCAATCCTCCGTCGTTAATGCAATAGAGAGATCAAACGCTTTATTATCTAAATGTTGAAAGTGCATGGGCGACGGAAAGAAACCAAATGGTTCAGTTTGAGGACATGTGGCGGAGAGTGATGCTGGCGCTGGAGATGGGTGTGTGTATTAGTGGGTCTGGGCAGGTGTGATGTAGTTGATGGAGATGGAGGTGTGTATTAGTGGGTATGGGCAGGTGTGATGCAGTTGATGGAGATGGAGGTGTGTATTAGTGGGTCTGGGCAGATGTGATGCAGTTGATGGAGATGGAGGTGTGTATTAGTGAGTCTGGGCAGGGGTGATGTAGTTGATGGAGATGGAGGTGTGTATTAGTGGGTCTGGGCAGGTGTGATGCAGTTGATGGAGATGGAGGTGTGTATTAGTGGGTCTGGGCAGGGGTGATGTAGTTGATGGAGATGGAGGTTGTGTATTAGTGGGACTGGGCAGGGGTGATGAAGTTGACGGAGATGGAGGTGTGTATTAGTGGTTCTGGGCAGGTCTGATGTAGTTGATGGAGATGGAGGTGTGTGTTAGTGGGTCTGGGCAGGTGTGATGTAGTTGATGGAGGTGGGGGTGTGTTAGTGGGTCTGGGCAGGGGTGATGTAGTTGATGGAGATGGAGGTGTGTATTAGTGGGTCTTGGCAGGGGTGATGTAGTTGATGGAGATGGAGGTGTGTGTTAGTGGGTCTGGGCAGGGGTGATATAGTTGATGGAGGTGTGTATTAGTGGGTCTGGGCAGGTGTGATGTAGTTGATGGAGGTGGGGGTGTGTGTTAGTGGGTCTGGGCAGGGGTGATGTAGTTGATGGAGATGGAGGTGTGTATTAGTGGGTCTGGGCAGGTGTGATGTAGTTGATGGAGATGTTGTGTATTAGTGGGACTGGGCAAGGGTGATGTAGTTGATGGAGATGGAGGTGTGTGTTAGTGGGTCTGGGCAGGTGTGATGTAGTTGATGGAGATGGTGTGTATTAGTGGGACTGGGCAAGGGTGATGTAGTTGATGGAGATGGAGGTGTGTGTTAGTGGGTCTGGGCAGGTGTGATGTAGTTGATGGAGATGGTGTGTATTAGTGGGACTGGGCAAGGGTGATGTAGTTGATGGAGATGGAGGTGTGTGTTAGTGGGTCTGGGCAGGTGTGATGTAGTTGATGGAGATGGAGGTGTGTGTTAGTGGGTCTGGGCAGGTGTGATGTAGTTGATGGAGATGGAGGTGTGTGTTAGTGGGTCTGGGCAGGGGTGATGTAGTTGATGTTTGTATGATGTTGTAGTTTGTTTGTTTTGTGTTGTAAGAGATCAAATAAAACAAATAAATCAATAAAATAAAATAACCATTTGTACTCCTTATTGAAATACCTCATGAGCTGAGGACTTTACTTGAAGTACAGTTACAACACTGGTTTCACGACAGTGCCTTTTTGTGATACCAAAATATCAGCAGACACTAAGACACTAACTGACTGACAGACTGATTACCTGACTAACTGACAGACTAACAGTCTGACTTACAGACAGGTTTAGGGTTGAGGTTAGGTACTCACCGTTCTTCTCTGTTTTGTCACTGTGTGGTTTGACCAGTTCCAGACCAGGCAGACATGGACACGGTCCCTCACACTTCAGAGTGATGCTCTTCCCTGACTTACACTCCTCGAACTCCAGCGTACACTACAAAACACAGAGAGAATCATGGGTAGTGGAGTCTTTCTTCAGAGATGCAGATGAGGCAGGCAAGGCTCCCTTGAGGCACTGTTGGACATTCAGTTCTGATGAACAGATGTGGCCATTAAGAAGTAATGTAAACACATGTAAACACACACACATGCGCAAGCACACACACACACACACAGATGCTGCTGGTTCTCTTTGCCTTGTGTGTTAGAGCGAAGCAATTTCACGGACTGCCACCAATACAACTGCAGACTACAGATTACAGTAATTAAGTAATGAAGAAATTAAAGTAGTTTTTAAATGCAAAATAACAAACCTTCTCAAATGGATTTGAAAGATGGTTTTCTTGTCAAACCCAAAAATATTTTTTTGGGGGGTAAAATATAAGTAAAATTTGCCTCTGAGGGTCTGGAGAGATACAGATGTCACACACTCACACACACTCATGAGGGGTGATAAATGCCATTATGAACCATTGAACGTGTGCTTGTGTAATTTTTAATTTAACCAGTCAACCAAGTGTATTTATAACAATACGATGCGTGAACGTCTGATTAATTCAGTTCCAAACAGTTGTGTTAATGGAATTCACTCCACAATATAACAGCCACTGTGCTAACAGGACCCCCGCACTGTTTAATAATAATTAGGTGGGTGCTATACACGTGTGTGAATTAAAAATGTTTTTTTTTTGCATATCCCAACTCCCCCTGAGACACCCTCGGAGAGTGAGCAACCCTGGAGCAATTAGGGTTAAGTGCCTTGCTCAAGGGGACAGATGGAGTTTTCACATAGTCGGCTCAGGGATTCGAACCAGCTACCTTTCGGTTACTGGCTCAACGCTCTTAATCCCTAGGCTACCTGCCGCCTGTCTACCATCTGTTAAGGTGGGGGTTATAATGTCTGTATATAAACACAACACATTAACCACATTAGAACATTGTTTATTGGGCCTACATTAATTAAGTAAAAAAAGTTATTGACCTTTCAATTCTTTCATGTTAGGCTACTACATAAGCTATAAAGCGTGAACATGTAGCAACATTGTTTGAATTTTTATCATCCTTGGTGTCTTTACATACAGTGGGGAAAAAAAGTATTTAGTCAGCCACCAATTGTGCAAGTTCTCCCACTTAAAAAGATGAGAGAGGAGTGTAATTTTCATCATAGGTACACGTCAACTATGACAGACAAAATGATAAAAAAAATTCCAGAGAATCACATTGTAGGATTTTTAATGAATTTATTTGCAAATTATGGTGGAAAATAAGTATTTGGTCAATAACAAAAGTTTCTCAATACTTTGTTATATACCCTTTGTTGGCAATGACACAGGTCAAACGTTTTCTGTAAGTCTTCACAAGGTTTTCACACACTGTTGCTGGTATTTTGGCCCATTCCTCCATGCAGATCTCCTCTAGAGCAGTGATGTTTTGGGGCTGTCGCTGGGCAACACAGACTTTCAACTCCCTCCAAAGATTTTCTATGGGGTTGAGATCTGGAGACTAGCTAGGCCACTCCAGGACCTTGAAATGCTTCTTACGAAGCCACTCCTTCGTTGCCCGGGCGGTGTGTTTGGGATCATTGTCATGCTGAAAGACCCAGCCACGTTTCATCTTCAATGCCCTTGCTGATGGAAGGAGGTTTTCACTCAAAATCTCACGATACATGGCCCCATTCATTCTTTCCTTTACACGGATCAGTCGTCCTGGTCCCTTTGCAGAAAACAGCCCCAAAGCATGATGTTTCCACCCCCATGCTTCACAGTAGGTATGGTGTTCTTTGGATGCAACTCAGCATTCTTTGTCCTCCAAACACGACGAGTTGAGTTTTTACCAAAAAGTTATATTTTGGTTTCATCTGACCATATGACATTCTCCCAATCCTCTTCTGGATCATCCAAATGCACTCTAGCAAACTTCAGACGGGCCTGGACATGTACTGGCTTAAGCAGGGGGACACGTCTGGCACTGCAGGATTTGAGTCCCTGGCGGCGTAGTGTGTTACTGATGGTAGGCTTTGTTACTTTGGTCCCAGCTCTCTGCAGGTCATTCACTAGGTCCCCCCGTGTGGTTCTGGGATTTTTGCTCACCGTTCTTGTGATCATTTTGACCCCACGGGGTGAGATCTTGCGTGGAGCCCCAGATCGAGGGAGATTATCAGTGGTCTTGTATGTCTTCCATTTCCTAATAATTGCTCCCACAGTTGATTTCTTCAAACCAAGCTGCTTACCTATTGCAGATTCAGTCTTCCCAGCCTGGTGCAGGTCTACAATTTTGTTTCTGGTGTCCTTTGACAGCTCTTTGGTCTTGGCCATAGTGGAGTTTGGAGTGTGACTGTTTGAGGTTGTGGACAGGTGTCTTTTATACTGATAACAAGTTCAAACAGGTGCCATTAATACAGGTAACGAGTGGAGGACAGAGGAGCCTCTTAAAGAAGAAGTTACAGGTCTGTGAGAGCCAAAAATCTTGCTTGTTTGTAGGTGACCAAATACTTATTTTCCACCATAATTTGCAAACAAATTCATTAAAAATCCTACAATGTGATTTTCTGGATTTTTTTTCCTCAATTTGTCTGTCATAGTTGACGTGTACCTATGATGAAAATTACAGGCCTCTCTCATCTTTTTAAGTGGGAGAACTTGCACAATTGGTGGCTGACTAAATACTTTTTTTCCCCACTGTATTTAAATCATTTATTTTCTTACATTTCTGTCATTGTGCACAGCACCATAGTCTATGTGTTGCTTTAAACATTTAGAGAACATTTGCATACTTCTTGGTAAGAAACCTGATCCCAATTGTTCTATGCATATCTGGGACTGGCACTGTAATGGCTTTATTTTTCTGTCTCCTTATGCATTATTATGGAAATGTAAATAATGAATAGCCTACCCTTATTTTTCCCTCCACATTGTTTGCTCAATCCTGTCACAACCTTGACAGATGGTAAACAGTGCAGGGGTCCTGTTAGCTGTTATATTGTGGAGTGAATTCCATTAACACAACTGTTTGGAACTGAATTAATCAGACGTTCACGGGTCGCATTGTTATAAATACACTTGGTTGAATGATGTTTAAGTCACACCTTCAAGTAAAAAATACATATATTTAAAAACATCTTCACACGTACAACTACTCATTTATTGCATTTATCATCCCTCATAACACACACGTACAAATGCAACACACACACACAACCACACACACACAAATGCAACACACACACACACACATAACCACACAACCACACACACTGAATCACTCCCATCCACTCTCCTACTGACACTTTCAATTTCACACATTCCAATTTATATCCATCACTTCCTCCCTGACAGTTCTTAGATAGCAGCACTAATGTCGCTTAATGCAATTTGTTGACAAAGGTACGCCACTCTCCCCTTCTATACATATTGAATTACCTGTCCAGAGGGAGGAAAGGAAGCCTATGAAATATTCTCCAGCCAATTCAATTGACTGCTATTTCCAGGCTAGTGAAACATTGTTGGTGTCAGCACCAAGAATCTCTGTCTGTGTATGGCTTTGATATGTTTTTAATTGTGTACAAATATAGGAAAGAAACTAGAGGCAAAAGTAGAGAGGGTCAAGTACAGAGAACAGAAGAGGGAGAAAGAAGGAAGGAAGGAAGGAAGGAAGGAAGGAAGGAAGGAAGGAAGGAAGGAAGGAAGGAAGGAAGGAAGGAAGGAAGGAAGGAAGGAAGGAAGGAAGGAAGGAAGGAAGGAAGGAAGGAAGGAAGGAAGGAGAGACATAGGAAGACAGGGGAAGACTATAATGAAAGGGAGAAACAGAAAAAGAGAGAAAGAGAGAGACAGAGAGAGAGAGAAAGAGAGTCCATTATTATTCCACAGTGAGTTGAGGGGGCTGAAAGGTTCAGACTGAAACACTACTCATCCAGAGGGTTTAGAGGGAGAGAGGGGGATGAGCAGAGAGAGAGCGAGAGAGAGAGAGAGAGAGAGAGAGAGAGACAGAGAGAGAGAGAGAAACAGAGAGAGACAGAGAGAGGGGTATAGAGCAGACCTAACTCACTCTATTCAATTAATCAAAACAGGAACATCTTACATTTGGCTAGAAATTCAAAAGGAAATGATCTCAACAGAGAAAAATGTCCTCCTGTGTGCTACCTATACCCCCCTACTAGAATCCCCATACTTTAATGAAGACAGCTTCTCGATCCTGGAGGGGGAAATCAATCACTTCCAGGCCCAGGGACATGTACTAGTCTGTGGCGACCTAAATGCCAGAACTGGACAAGAAACTGACACCCTCAGCACACAGGGAGACAAACACCTACCTGGAGGTGACAGCATTCCCTCCCCCATATGCCCCCCTAGGCACAACTACGACAACATTACCAACAAAAACGGGTCACAACTCCTGCAGCTCTGTCGCACGCTGGGTATGTACATAGTCAATGGTAGGCTTCGAGGAGACTCCTATGGTAGGTACACCTATAGCTCATCTCTTGGCAGTAGTACTGTAGACTACTTTATCACTGACCTCAACCCAGTGTCTCTCAGAGCGCTCACAGTCAGCCCACTGACACCCCTATCAGATCACAGCAAAATCACAGTCTACTTGAACAGAGCAATACTCAATCATGAGGCATCAAAGCCAAAGGAACTGAATAATATTAAGATATGCTATAGATGGAAGGAAAGTAGTGTAGAAACCTACCAAAAAACAATTAGGCGTCCACTGCCCACACTACCTGCGCCACAATGCAGGAGGCCGGGAGTATGGGGGTGTTATCTATGGGACTTTCCTCTGTGTCGTACAGCCGTGACAGTGCGTCTGCCTTCACATTCTTTGTGCCTGGTATCTATGACAGCGTGAAATCAAACCGGAGAGGGTTCAGTCTCCTCGCTGCCTGGATGTACTCCAGGTTACGGTGGTCAGTCCAGACGAGGAAAGGGTGTTTCGCCCCCTCGAGCCAGTGCCTCCATGCGGTCAGGGCTCTGACAACAGCCAACAGCTCCCGATCACCAAAGTCGTAGTTCTGCTCCGCCGGGCTGAGCTTCTTTGAGGAAAGAAGGCAAAGGGGCGGAGCTTGGGTGGCGTGCCCGAGCGTTGGGAAAGGACAGTGCCTACCTGGGGGGATGCGAGAGTGCCCTGCCTGCCGCCTCCAGACCCGGAAGAACCCTGACGACAGCGTGCAGCAGAATGTCCTCTCCTGCTACAAGAGTGACACTGGAGCTGTCGCCCTCCATTCTCCCGGATCTCTGCACCACCCAGCTCCATCGGAACGGAATCCGGGTTGAAGGGGGGTGAAACGTGCAGGCCCCTTCCAGGACGTCCTCTTGAAGCTAGCAGGTTGTCCAACCGGATGGCCATGTCTACCAGCTGGTCGATAGTCAACATCGTATCCCGGCAGGCTAGCTCTCTTCGGACGTCCCCTCGCAGGCTGCACTAGAGTTCTAAACTCCAGGGCAAAGTCCTGCGCGGTCCTTGTCCCCTGCCTCAGGTGGACCAGCCGCTCACCCGCCTCTCTTCCTTCGGGGGGGGGGGGGGGGGGGGGGGTGATTGAAGGCTGCCCGGAAGAGTCTAGCGAACACCCCGTAGTTGTCCAACGCATCTCCTCCTTCACTCCAGACCGCGTTGGCCCACTCCAGGGCTTTCCCCGAGAGGTAGGAGACGTGGCGGACACCTTCTCCCGCTCCGATGGAGCCGGGCTGATGGTCGAAAAATAGAGGTCCAGCTGCAGGAGGAATCCCTGGCAACGGGCCGTTGTCCCGTCGTACTCCCTCGGTTGTGATAGGTGAATCCCTCTGGGCGCTGGGGTGTGGGTGGCTGGATACAAAGTAGCTCCACAAGCTAGAGTCACCTCCACAATAACTAATCACACACAAAGACAGGGGGGCAGAGGGAACACTTATACAGGTACTAATGAGGAGATATGAACCAGGTGTGTGTAATAAACAAGACAAAACAAATGGAATGATGAGATGAGGAGCGGTAGTGTCTAGAAGGCCGGTGACAACGAACGCCGAAGCCTGCCCGAACAAGGAGAGGAGGCAGCTTCGGAGGAAGTCATGACAGCTGATGATCTGGTGCTTCTGTCCCCAACCAAGGAGGGCCTAGATCTTCTGCATAGACTCTGTCAGACCTGGGCCCTGACAGTAAATCTCAGTAAGACAAAATGTATGGTGTTCCAAAAAAGGTCCAGTTGCCAGAACCACAAATACAAATTCCATCAAAAAACGTACATACCTATGTCTAAACATCAGCGCCACAGGTAAGTTCCACAAAGCTGTGAACGATCTGAGAGGCAAGAAGGGCATTCTATGCCATCAAAAGTTACATGAAATTCGACATACCAATTAGGATCTGGCTAAAAATACTTGAATAAGTTATAGAACCCATTGCCCTTTATGGTTGTGAGGTCTGGGGTCCGCTCACCAACCAAGAATTCACAAAATGGAACAAACACCAACTTGAGACTCTGCATGCAGAATTCTGCAAAAATATCCTCTGTGTACAACGTAAAACACCAAATAATGCATGCAGTGCAGAATTAGGCCGATATCAGCTAATTATCAAAATCCAGAAAATACCAGTTAAATTCTACAACCACCTAAAAGGAAGCGATTCCTAAACCTTCCATAACAAAGCCATCACCTACAGAGAGATGAACCTGGAGAAGAGTCCCGTAAGCAAGCTGGTCCTGGGGCTCTGTTCACAAACACAAACAGACCCCACAAAGCCCCAGGACAGCAACAGAATTAGACCCATCCAAGTCATGAGAAAACAAAATGAGAATTACTTGACACATAGGAAAGAATTGACAAAAAAAACTGAGCAAACTAGAATTCTATTTGGCCCTAAACAGAGAGTACACAGTGGCAGAATACCTGACCACTATGACAGACCCAAAATTAAGGAAAACTTTGACTATGTACAGACTCAGTGAGCATAGTCTTGCTATTGATAAAGGCCGCTGTAGGCAGACTGGCTCTCAAGAGAAGACAGGCTATGTGCACACTGCCCACAAAATGAGGTGGAAACTGAGCTGCACTTCCTAACCTCC
>NW_028159472.1:0-15000 GCF_964263955.1 Coregonus lavaretus
GGTTAAGGTAAGAAAGGTGTTCTCTCTCTTCTCTCTACCCTGCTGATTAATATACTGGAGACATGGTTAAGGTAAGAAAGGTGTTCTCTCTCTCTCTCTACCCTGCTGATTAATATACTGGAGACATGGTTAAGGTAAGAAAGGTGTTCTCTCTCTCTCTCTCTACCCTGCTGATTAATATACTGGGAGACATGGTTAAGGTAAGAAAGGTGTTCTCTCTCTCTCTCTCTACCCTGCTGATTAATATACTGGAGACATGGTTAAGGTAAGAAAGGTGTTCTCTCTCTCTCTCTACCCTGCTGATTAATATACTGGAGACATGGTTAAGGTAAGAAAGGTGTTCTCTCTCTCTCTCTCTACCCTGCTGATTAATATACTGGAGACATGGTTAAGGTAAGAAGGTGTTCTCTCTCTCTCTCTCTCTCTCTACCCTGCTGATTAATATACTGGAGACATGGTTAAGGTAAGAAAGGTGTTCTCTCTCTCTCTCTCTACTACCCTGCCTGATTAATATAGTGGAGACATGGTTAAGGTAAGAAAGGTGTTCTCTCTCTCTCTCTCTACCCTGCTGATTAATATACTGGAGACATGGTTAAGGTAAGAAAGGTGTTCTCTCTCTCTCTCTACCCTGCTGATTAATATACTGGAGACATGGTTAAGGTAAGAAAGGTGTTCTCTCTCTCTCTCTCTACCCTGCTGATTAATATACTGGAGACATGGTTAAGGTAAGAAAGGTGTTCTCTCTCTCTCTCTCTACCCTGCTGATTAATATACTGGAGACATGGTTAAGGTAAGAAAGGTGTTCTCTCTCTCTCTCTACCCTGCTGATTAATATACTGGAGACATGGTTAAGGTAAGAAAGGTGTTCTCTCTCTCTCTCTACCCTGCTGATTAATATACTGGAGACATGGTTAAGGTAAGAAAGGTGTTCTCTCTCTCTCTCTCTACCCTGCTGATTAATATACTGGAGACATGGTTAAGGTAAGAAAGGTGTTCTCTCTCTCTCTCTACCCTGCTGATTAATATACTGGAGACATGGTTAAGGTAAGAAAGGTGTTCTCTCTCTCTCTCTACCCTGCTGATTAATATACTGGAGACATGGTTAAGGTAAGAAAGGTGTTCTCTCTCTCTCTCTACCCTGCTGATTAATATACTGGAGACATGGTTAAGGTAAGAAGGTGTTCTCTCTCCTCTCTCTTCTACCCTGCTGATTAATATACTGGAGACATGGTTAAGGTAAGAAGGTGTTCTCTCTCTCTCTCTACCCTGCTGATTAATATACTGGAGACATGGTTAAGGTAAGAAAGGTGTTCTCTCTCTCTCTCTCTACCCTGCTGATTAATATACTGGAGACATGGTTAAGGTAAGAAAGGTGTTCTCTCTCTCTCTCTCTCTCTACCCTGCTGATTAATATACTGGAGACATGGTTAAGGTAAGAAAGGTGTTCTCTCTCTCTCTCTCTACCCTGCTGATTAATATAGTGGAGACATGGTTAAGGTAAGAAAGGTGTTCTCTCTCTCTCTCTCTACCCTGCTGATTAATATAGTGGAGACATGGTTAAGGTAAGAAAGGTGTTCTCTCTCTCTCTCTCTCTACCCTGCTGATTAATATACTGGAGACATGGTTAAGGTAAGAAAGGTGTTCTCTCTCTCTCTCTCTACCCTGCTGATTAATATACTGGAGACATGGTTAAGGTAAGAAAGGTGTTTCTCTCTCTTCTCTCTACCCTGCTGATTAATATACTGGAGACATGGTTAAGGTAAGAAAGGTGTTCTCTCTCTCTCTCTCTACCCTGCTGATTAATATACTGGAGACATGGTTAAGGTAAGAAAGGTGTTCTCTCTCTCTCTCTCTACCCTGCTGATTAATATACTGGAGACATGGTTAAGGTAAGAAAGGTGTTCTCTCTCTCTCTCTACCCTGCTGATTAATATACTGGAGACATGGTTAAGGTAAGAAAGGTGTTCTCTCTCTCTCTCTACCCTGCTGATTAATATACTGGAGACATGGTTAAGGTAAGAAAGGTGTTCTCTCTCTCTCTCTCTACCCTGCTGATTAATATACTGGAGACATGGTTAAGGTAAGAAAGGTGTTCTCTCTCTCTCTCTCTACCCTGCTGATTAATATACTGGAGACATGGTTAAGGTAAGAAAGGTGTTCTCTCTCTCTCTCTCTACCCTGCTGATTAATATACTGGAGACATGGTTAAGGTAAGAAAGGTGTTCTCTCTCTCTCTCTCTCTACCCTGCTGATTAATATACTGGAGACATGGTTAAGGTAAGAAAGGTGTTCTCTCTCTCTCTCTACCCTGCTGATTAATATACTGGAGACATGGTTAAGGTAAGAAAGGTGTTCTCTCTCTCTCTCTCTACCCTGCTGATTAATATACTGGAGACATGGTTAAGGTAAGAAAGGTGTTCTCTCTCTCTCTCTCTACCCTGCTGATTATAGTTCTATACTGGAGACATGGTTAAGGTAAGAAAGGTGTTCTCTCTCTCTCTCTCTACCCTGCTGATTAATATACTGGAGACATGGTTAAGGTAAGAAAGGTGTTCTCTCTCTCTCTCTCTCTCTACCCTGCTGATTAATATACTGGAGACATGGTTAAGGTAAGAAAGGTGTTCTCTCTCTCTCTCTCTACCCTGCTGATTAATATACTGGAGACATGGTTAAGGTAAGAAAGGTGTTCTCTCTCTCTCTCTACCCTGCTGATTAATATACTGGAGACATGGTTAAGGTAAGAAAGGTGTTCTCTCTCTCTCTCTACCCTGCTGATTAATATACTGGAGACATGGTTAAGGTAAGAAAGGTGTTCTCTCTCTCTCTCTACCCTGCTGATTAATATACTGGAGACATGGTTAAGGTAAGAAAGGTGTTCTCTCTCTCTCTCTCTACCCTGCTGATTAATATACTGGAGACATGGTTAAGGTAAGAAAGGTGTTCTCTCTCTCTCTCTACCCTGCTGATTAATATACTGGAGACATGGTTAAGGTAAGAAAGGTGTTCTCTCTCTCTCTCTACCCTGCTGATTAATATACTGGAGACATGGTTAAGGTAAGAAAGGTGTTCTCTCTCTCTCTCTCTACCCTGCTGATTAATATACTGGAGACATGGTTAAGGTAAGAAAGGTGTTCTCTCTCTCTCTCTCTACCCTGCTGATTAATATACTGGAGACATGGTTAAGGTAAGAAAGGTGTTCTCTCTCTCTCTCTACCCTGCTGATTAATATACTGGAGACATGGTTAAGGTAAGAAAGGTGTTCTCTCTCTCTCTCTACCCTGCTGATTAATATACTGGAGACATGGTTAAGGTAAGAAAGGTGTTCTCTCTCTCTCTCTCTACCCTGCTGATTAATATACTGGAGACATGGTTAAGGTAAGAAAGGTGTTCTCTCTCTCTCTCTCTACCCTGCTGATTAATATACTGGAGACATGGTTAAGGTAAGAAAGGTGTTCTCTCTCTCTCTCTCTACCCTGCTGATTAATATACTGGAGACATGGTTAAGGTAAGAAAGGTGTTCTCTCTCTCTCTCTACCCTGCTGATTAATATACTGGAGACATGGTTAAGGTAAGAAAGGTGTTCTCTCTCTCTCTCTACCCTGCTGATTAATATACTGGAGACATGGTTAAGGTAAGAAAGGTGTTCTCTCTCTCTCTCTACCCTGCTGATTAATATACTGGAGACATGGTTAAGGTAAGAAAGGTGTTCTCTCTCTCTCTCTACCCTGCTGATTAATATACTGGAGACATGGTTAAGGTAAGAAAGGTGTTCTCTCTCTCTCTCTCTACCCTGCTGATTAATATACTGGAGACATGGTTAAGGTAAGAAAGGTGTTCTCTCTCTCTCTCTACCCTGCTGATTAATATACTGGAGACATGGTTAAGGTAAGAAAGGTGTTCTCTCTCTCTCTCTACCCTGCTGATTAATATACTGGAGACATGGTTAAGGTAAGAAAGGTGTTCTCTCTCTCTCTCTCTACCCTGCTGATTAATATACTGGAGACATGGTTAAGGTAAGAAAGGTGTTCTCTCTCTCTCTCTACCCTGCTGATTAATATACTGGAGACATGGTTAAGGTAAGAAAGGTGTTCTCTCTCTCTCTCTCTACCCTGCTGATTAATATACTGGAGACATGGTTAAGGTAAGAAAGGTGTTCTCTCTCTCTCTCTACCCTGCTGATTAATATACTGGAGACATGGTTAAGGTAAGAAATGTGTTCTCTCTCTCTCTCTACCCTGCTGATTAAGAAGGAGACATGGTTAAGGTAAGAAAGGTGTTCTCTCTCTCTCTCTACCCTGCTGATTAATATACTGGAGACATGGTTAAGGTAAGAAAGGTGTTCTCTCTCTCTCTCTCTACCCTGCTGATTAATATACTGGATACATGGTTAAGGTAAGAAAGGTGTTCTCTCTCTCTCTCTACCCTGCTGATTAATATACTGGAGACATGGTTAAGGTAAGAAAGGTGTTCTCTCTCTCTCTCTCTACCCTGCTGATTAATATACTGGAGACATGGTTAAGGTAAGAAAGGTGTTCTCTCTCTCTCTCTCTACCCTGCTGATTAATATACTGGAGACATGGTTAAGGTAAGAAAGGTGTTCTCTCTCTCTCTCTACCCTGCTGATTAATATACTGGAGACATGGTTAAGGTAAGAAAGGTGTTCTCTCTCTCTCTCTCTACCCTGCTGATTAATATACTGGAGACATGGTTAAGGTAAGAAAGGTGTTCTCTCTCTCTCTCTCTACCCTGCTGATTAATATACTGGAGACATGGTTAAGGTAAGAAAGGTGTTCTCTCTCTCTCTCTACCCTGCTGATTAATATACTGGAGACATGGTTAAGGTAAGAAAGGTGTTCTCTCTCTCTCTCTACCCTGCTGATTAAGAAGGAGACATGGTTAAGGTAAGAAAGGTGTTCTCTCTCTCTCTCTACCCTGCTGATTAATATAGTGGAGACATGGTTAAGGTAAGAAAGGTGTTCTCTCTCTCTCTCTCTACCCTGCTGATTAATATACTGGAGACATGGTTAAGGTAAGAAAGGTGTTCTCTCTCTCTCTCTACCCTGCTGATTAATATACTGGAGACATGGTTAAGGTAAGAAAGGTGTTCTCTCTCTCTCTCTACCCTGCTGATTAATATACTGGAGACATGGTTAAGGTAAGAAAGGTGTTCTCTCTCTCTCTCTCTACCCTGCTGATTAATATACTGGAGACATGGTTAAGGTAAGAAAGGTGTTCTCTCTCTCTCTCTCTACCCTGCTGATTAATATACTGGAGACATGGTTAAGGTAAGAAAGGTGTTCTCTCTCTCTCTCTCTACCCTGCTGATTAATATACTGGAGACATGGTTAAGGTAAGAAAGGTGTTCTCTCTCTCTCTCTACCCTGCTGATTAATATACTGGAGACATGGTTAAGGTAAGAAAGGTGTTCTCTCTCTCTCTCTACCCTGCTGATTAATATACTGGAGACATGGTTAAGGTAAGAAAGGTGTTCTCTCTCTCTCTCTCTACCCTGCTGATTAATATACTGGAGACATGGTTAAGGTAAGAAAGGTGTTCTCTCTCTCTCTCTCTACCCTGCTGATTAATATACTGGAGACATGGTTAAGGTAAGAAAGGTGTTCTCTCTCTCTCTCTCTACCCTGCTGATTAATATACTGGAGACATGGTTAAGGTAAGAAAGGTGTTCTCTCTCTCTCTCTAACCTGCTGATTAATATACTGGAGACATGGTTAAGGTAAGAAAGGTGTTCTCTCTCTCTCTCTACCCTGCTGATTAATATACTGGAGACATGGTTAAGGTAAGAAAGGTGTTCTCTCTCTCTCTCTACCCTGCTGATTAATATACTGGAGACATGGTTAAGGTAAGAAAGGTGTTCTCTCTCTCTCTCTCTACCCTGCTGATTAATATAGTGGAGACATGGTTAAGGTAAGAAAGGTGTTCTCTCTCTCTCTCTCTACCCTGCTGATTAAGAAGGAGACATGGTTAAGGTAAGAAAGGTGTTCTCTCTCTCTCTCTCTACCCTGCTGATTAAGAAGGAGACATGGTTAAGGTAAGAAAGGTGTTCTCTCTCTCTCTCTCTACCCTGCTGATTAATATACTGGAGACATGGTTAAGGTAAGAAAGGTGTTCTCTCTCTCTCTCTCTACCCTGCTGATTAATATACTGGAGACATGGTTAAGGTAAGAAAGGTGTTCTCTCTCTCTCTCTCTACCCTGCTGATTAATATACTGGAGACATGGTTAAGGTAAGAAAGGTGTTCTCTCTCTCTCTCTCTACCCTGCTGATTAATATACTGGAGACATGGTTAAGGTAAGAAAGGTGTTCTCTCTCTCTCTCTACCCTGCTGATTAATATACTGGAGACATGGTTAAGGTAAGAAAGGTGTTCTCTCTCTCTCTCTCTACCCTGCTGATTAATATAGTGGAGACATGGTTAAGGTAAGAAAGGTGTTCTCTCTCTCTCTCTCTACCCTGCTGATTAAGAAGGAGACATGGTTAAGGTAAGAAAGGTGTTCTCTCTCTCTCTCTCTACCCTGCTGATTAATATACTGGAGACATGGTTAAGGTAAGAAAGGTGTTCTCTCTCTCTCTCTCTACCCTGCTGATTAATATACTGGAGACATGGTTAAGGTAAGAAAGGTGTTCTCTCTCTCTCTCTCTACCCTGCTGATTAATATACTGGAGACATGGTTAAGGTAAGAAAGGTGTTCTCTCTCTCTCTCTCTACCCTGCTGATTAATATACTGGAGACATGGTTAAGGTAAGAAAGGTGTTCTCTCTCTCTCTCTCTACCCTGCTGATTAATATACTGGAGACATGGTTAAGGTAAGAAAGGTGTTCTCTCTCTCTCTCTCTACCCTGCTGATTAATATACTGGAGACATGGTTAAGGTAAGAAAGGTGTTCTCTCTCTCTCTCTCTACCCTGCTGATTAATATACTGGAGACATGGTTAAGGTAAGAAAGGTGTTCTCTCTCTCTCTCTCTCTACCCTGCTGATTAATATACTGGAGACATGGTTAAGGTAAGAAAGGTGTTCTCTCTCTCTCTCTACCCTGCTGATTAATATACTGGAGACATGGTTAAGGTAAGAAAGGTGTTCTCTCTCTCTCTCTCTACCCTGCTGATTAATATACTGGAGACATGGTTAAGGTAAGAAAGGTGTTCTCTCTCTCTCTCTCTACCCTGCTGATTAATATACTGGAGACATGGTTAAGGTAAGAAAGGTGTTCTCTCTCTCTCTCTCTACCCTGCTGATTAATATACTGGAGACATGGTTAAGGTAAGAAAGGTGTTCTCTCTCTCTCTCTCTACCCTGCTGATTAATATACTGGAGACATGGTTAAGGTAAGAAAGGTGTTCTCTCTCTCTCTCTCTCTCTACCCTGCTGATTAATATACTGGAGACATGGTTAAGGTAAGAAAGGTGTTCTCTCTCTCTCTCTCTACCCTGCTGATTAATATACTGGAGACATGGTTAAGGTAAGAAAGGTGTTCTCTCTCTCTCTCTACCCTGCTGATTAATATACTGGAGACATGGTTAAGGTAAGAAAGGTGTTCTCTCTCTCTCTCTCTACCCTGCTGATTAAGAATGGAGACATGGTTAAGGTAAGAAAGGTGTTCTCTCTCTCTCTCTCTACCCTGCTGATTAATATACTGGAGACATGGTTAAGGTAAGAAAGGTGTTCTCTCTCTCTCTCTCTACCCTGCTGATTAATATACTGGAGACATGGTTAAGGTAAGAAAGGTGTTCTCTCTCTCTCTCTCTACCCTGCTGATTAATATACTGGAGACATGGTTAAGGTAAGAAAGGTGTTCTCTCTCTCTCTCTACCCTGCTGATTAATATACTGGAGACATGGTTAAGGTAAGAAAGGTGTTCTCTCTCTCTCTCTCTACCCTGCTGATTAATATACTGGAGACATGGTTAAGGTAAGAAAGGTGTTCTCTCTCTCTCTCTCTACCCTGCTGATTAATATACTGGAGACATGGTTAAGGTAAGAAAGGTGTTCTCTCTCTCTCTCTCTCTACCCTGCTGATTAAGAAGGAGACATGGTTAAGGTAAGAAAGGTGTTCTCTCTCTCTCTCTACCCTGCTGATTAATATACTGGAGACATGGTTAAGGTAAGAAAGGTGTTCTCTCTCTCTCTCTACCCTGCTGATTAATATACTGGAGACATGGTTAAGGTAAGAAAGGTGTTCTCTCTCTCTCTCTCTACCCTGCTGATTAAGAAGGAGACATGGTTAAGGTAAGAAAGGTGTTCTCTCTCTCTCTCTCTACCCTGCTGATTAATATACTGGAGACATGGTTAAGGTAAGAAAGGTGTTCTCTCTCTCTCTCTCTACCCTGCTGATTAATATACTGGAGACATGGTTAAGGTAAGAAAGGTGTTCTCTCTCTCTCTCTCTCTCTCTCTCTCTCTCTCTCTCTCTCTCTCTCTCTCTCTCTCTCTCTCTCTCTCTCTCTCCTCTCTGTCTCTCTCTCTCTCTCTCTCTCTCTCTCTCTCTCTCTCTCTCTCTCTCTCTCTCTCTCGTTCCTTCTTTGTTTCCTCCCTCATGTAACAACACCCTCCTCTTTCTTAGCGGACGTTCATACCTGTGAGCCTATGCATTGGATATGGTGTGGTGAGCCAATCAACGGGTAGTTCATTAATTGAATGAGGTGTTTTTTCTCTTTGTGAGAGTGTTTTTGTTAATTGATATCATTAGATAACGACGCGGGTGTCCTTTACCACAATTATGACCGTCCTGGATTATTGTTATGATCGGCACTTGATAGATCAGTGCTTCTGACACCTGAAGAAACCTGCTAGTCACACGGGGGGGAGCACGAGCGTGGGTTTGTGGGTTACTCTCCCCCCCCTTCACCCATCAGTCAGACTGTTGTTATGTGACCCAGGGATGATGCAGGGCTGTATTCTGATGTGACATCAGGCAGGACCTGTGTGTGTGTGTGTGTGTGTGTGTGTGTGTGTGTGTGTGTGTGTGTGTGTGTGTGTGTGTGTGTTGTGTGTGTGTGTGTGTGTGTGTGTGTGTGTGTGTGTGTGTGTGTGTGTGTGTGTGTGTGTGACACTAGACACAGCCTGTCAGTCAGGAAAGGAGAGGAGGTTAGGAGGGTTATTACTCTGTCCCCCGCCTCTACCCCCCCCACTCCGTCACAACACAGACGTGCGCACAAGCACACACTGTCAGCAGTTATAACGGAGGGAGGAGTGGAACAGCCGTCACCACACACCGTCAGCACAGACAGTTATAACGGAGGGAGGAGTGGAACAGCCGTCACCACACACCGTCAGCACAGACAGTTATAACGGAGGGAGGGAGTGGAACAGCCGTCACCACACACCGTCAGCACAGACAGTTATAACGCAGGGAGGAGTGGAACAGCCGTCACCACACACCGTCAGCGCAGGCAGTTACAGTGGGGAAAAAAAGTATTTAGTCAGCCACCAATTGTGCAAGTTCTCCCACTTAAAAAGATTTCAGAAGCCTGTAATTTTCATCATAGGTACACGTCAACTATGACGGACAAATTGAGAATTTTTTTTCCAGAAAATCACATTGTAGGATTTTTTATGAATTGATTTGCAAATTATGATGGAAAATAAGTATTTGGTCAACTACAAACAAGCAAGATTTCTGGCTCTCACAGACCTGTAACTTCTTATTTAAGAGGCTCCTCTGTCCTCCACTCGTTACCTGTATTAATGGCACCTGTTTGAACTTGTTATCAGTATAAAAGACACCTGTTCACAACCTCAAACAGTCACACTCCAAACTCCACTATGGCCAAGACCAAAGAGCTGTCAAAGGACACCAGAAACAAAATTGTAGACCTGCACCAGGCTGGGAAGACTGAATCTGCAATAGGTAAGCAGCTTGGTTTGAAGAAATCAACTGTGGGAGCAATTATTAGGAAATGGAAGACATACAAGACCACTGATAATCTACCTCGATCTGGGGCTCCACGCAAGATCTCACCCCGTGGGGTCAAAATGATCACAAGAACGGTGAGCAAAAATCCCAGAACCACACGGGGGGGACCTAGTGAATGACCTGCAGAGAGCTGGGACCAAAGTAACAAAGCCTACCATCAGTAACACACTACACCGCCAGGGACTCAAATCTTGCAGTGCCAGACGTGTCCCCCTGCTTAAGCCAGGCCCGTCTAAAGTTTGCTAGAGTGCATTTGGATGATCCAGAAGAGGATTGGGAGAATGTCATATGGTCAGATGAAACCAAAATAGAACTTTTTGGTAAAAAATCAACTCGTCGTGTTTGGAGGACAAAGAATGCTGAGTTGCATCCAAAGAACACCATACCTACTGTGAAGCATGGGGGTGGAAACATCATGCTTTGGGGCTGTTTTTCTGCAAAGGGACCAGGACGACTGATCCGTGTAAAGGAAAGAATGAATGGGCCATGTATCGTGAGATTTTGAGTGAAAACCTCCTTCCATCAGCAAGGGCATTGAAGATGAAACGTGGCTGGGTCTTTCAGCATGACAATGATCCCAAACACACCGCCCCGGGCAACGAAGGAGTGGCTTCTTAAGAAGCATTTCAAGGTCCTGGAGTGGCCTAGCTAGTCTCCAGATCTCAACCCCATAGAAAATCTTTGGAGGGAGTTGAAAGTCCGTGTTGCCCAGCGACAGCCCCAAAACATCACTGCTCTAGAGGAGATCTGCATGGAGGAATGGGCCAAAATACCAGCAACAGTGTGTGAAAACCTTGTGAAGAATTACAGAAAACGTTTGACCTGTGTCATTGCCAACAAAGGGTATATAACAAAGTATTGAGAAACTTTTGTTATTGACCAAATACTTATTTTCCACCATAATTTGCAAATAAATTCATAAAAAATCCTACAATGTGATTTTCTGGAAAAAAAAATCTCATTTTGTCTGTCATAGTTGACGTTGTACCTATAATGAAAATTACAGGCCTCTCTCATCTTTTTAAGTGGGAGAACTTGCACAATTGGTGGCTGACTAAATACTTTTTTTTCCCCACTGTATAACGGAGGGAGGAGTGGAACAGCCGTCACCACACACCGTCAGCGCAGGCAGTTATAACGGAGGGAGGAGTGGAACAGCCGTCACCACACACCGTCAGCACAGGCAGTTATAACGGAGGGAGGAGTGGAACAGCCGTCACCACACACCGTCAGCACAGGCAGTTATAACGGAGGGAGGAGTGGAACAGCCGTCACCACACACCGTCAGCACAGACAGTTATAACGGAGGGAGGAGTGGAACAGCTGTCACCACACACCGTCAGCACAGGCAGTTATAACGGAGGGAGGAGTAGAACAGCTGTCACCACACACCGTCAGCGCAAACAGTTATAACGGAGGGAGGAGTGGAACAGCCGTCACCACACACCGTCAGCACAGACAGTTATAACGGAGGGAGGAGTGGAACAGCCGTCACCACACACCGTCAGCACAGACAGTTATAACGGAGGGAGGAGTGGAACAGCCGTCACCACACACCGTCAGCACAGACAGTTATAACGGAGGGAGGAGTGGAACAGCCGTCACCACACACCGTCAGCACAGACAGTTATAACGGAGGGAGGAGTGAACAGCCCTCACCACACACCGTCAGCACAGACAGTTATAACGGAGGGAGGAGTGGAACAGCCTTCACCACACACCGTCAGCGCAGGCAGTTATAACGGAGGGAGGAGTGGAACAGCCGTCACCACACACCGTCAGCGCAGGCAGATATAATGGAGGGGAGGAGTGGAACAGCCGTCACCACACACCGTCAGCGCAGGCAGTTATAACGGAGGGAGGAGTGGAACAGCTGTCACCACACACCGTCAGCACAGGCAGTTATAACGGAGGGAGGAGTGGAACAGCCGTCACCGCACACCGTCAGCACAGGCAGTTATAACGGAAGGAGGAGTGGAACAGCCGTCACCGCACACCGTCAGCACAGGCAGTTATAACGGAGGGAGGAGTGGAACAGCCGTCACCGCACACCGTCAGCACAGACAGTTATAACGGAGGGAGGAGTGGAACAGCTGTCACCACACACCATCAGCACAGGCAGTTATAACGGAGGGAGGAGTAGAACAGCTGTCACCACACACCGTCAGCGCAAACAGTTATAACGGAGGGAGGAGTGGAACAGCCGTCACCACACACCGTCAGCACAGACAGTTATAACGGAGGGAGGAGTGGAACAGCCGTCACCACACACCGTCAGCACAGACAGTTATAACGGAGGGAGGAGTGGAACAGCCGTCACCACACACCGTCAGCACAGACAGTTATAACGGAGGGAGGAGTGGAACAGCCGTCACCACACACCGTCAGCACAGACAGTTATAACGGAGGGAGGAGTGGAACAGCCCTCACCACACACCGTCAGCACAGACAGTTATAACGGAGGGAGGAGTGGAACAGCCTTCACCACACACCGTCAGCACAGGCAGTTATAACGGAAGGAGGAGTGGAACAGCCGTCACCGCACACCGTCAGCACAGGCAGTTATAACGGAGGGAGGAGTGGAACAGCCGTCACCGCACACCGTCAGCACAGGCAGTTATAACGGAGGGAGGAGTGGAACAGCCGTCACCACACACTGTCAGCACAGGCAGTTATAACGGAGGGAGGAGTGGAACAGCCGTCACCACACACCGTCAGCACAGACAGTTATAACGGAGGGAGGAGTGGAACAGCCGTCACCACACACCGTCAGCACAGGCAGTTATAACGGAGGGAGGAGTGGAACAGCCGTCACCACACACCGTCAGCGCAGGCAGTTATAACGGAGGGAGGAGTGGAACCGCCGTCACCACACACCGTCAGCAGTTATAACGGAGGGAGGAGTGGAACAGCCGTCACCACACACCGTCAGCACAGGCAGTTATAACGGAGGGAGGAGTGGAACAGCCATCACCACACACCGTCAGCACAGGCAGTTATAACGGAGGGAGGAGTGGAACAGCTGTCACCACACACCGTCAGCACAGACATTTATAACGGAGGGAGGAGTGGAACAGCCGTCACCACACACCGTCAGCACAGGCAGTTATAACGGAGGGAGGAGTGGAACAGCCGTCACCACACACCGTCAGCGCAGGCAGTTATAACGGGAGGGAGGAGTGGAACAGCCGTCACCACACACCGTCAGCGCAGACAGTTATAACGGAGGGAGGAGTGGAACAGCCGTCACCACACACCGTCAGCGCAGACAGTTATAACGGAGGGAGGAGTGGAACAGCCGTCACCACACACCGTCAGCGCAGGCAGTTATAACGGAGGGAGGAGTGGAACAGCCGTCACCACACACCGTCAGCGCAGGCAGTTATAACGGAGGGAGGAGTGGAACAGCCGTCACCACACACCGTCAGCGCAGGCAGTTATAACGGAGGGAGGAGTGGAACAGCCGTCACCACACACCGTCAGCGCAGGCAGTTATAACGGAGGGAGGAGTGGAACAGCCGTCACCACACACTGTCAGCACAGACAGTTATAACGGAGGGAGGAGTGTTATAACGGAGGGAGGAGTGGAACAGCCGTCACCACACACCGTCAGCACAGACAGTTATAACGGAGGGAGGAGTGGAACAGCCGTCACCACACACCGTCAGCACAGGCAGTTATAACGGAGGGAGGATTGGAACAGCCGTCACCACACACCGTCAGCACAGGCAGTTATAACGGAGGGAGGAGTGGAACAGCCGTCACCACACACCGTCAGCACAGACAGTTATAACGGAGGGAGGAGTGGAACAGCCGTCACCACACACCGTCAGCGCAGGCAGTTATAACGGAGGGAGGAGTGGAACAGCCGTCACCACACACCGTCAGCGCAGGCAGTTATAACGGAGGGAGGAGTGGAACAGCCGTCACCACACACTGTCAGCGCAGACAGTTATAACGGAGGGAGGAGTGGAACAGCCGTCACCACACACCCCAACCCCTCTTCTTGTTTTCATTCTCAGATCTCTGGTGATCTCATCCATGCCCTTGTCTCATAAACTAAACCACAGGAGACAGATATTACATTTCAGGGCATGTTTTCTCTCTGTATCCCTCAAGGGCAAAATATGGAAACCACTTGAGTTGTTTAAAGCAAGAAGATTATGAAATCCTTCTCTTCCTCTCTCTCTCTGTTCTCTCTGTTCTCTTCTCTCTCTCTCTGTCCTCTCTCTCTCTCTCTTCTATCTCTCTCTCTCTCTCTCTCTCTCTCTCTCTCTCTCTCTCTCTCTCTCTCTCTCTCTCTCTCTCTCTCTCTGTTCTCTCCCCTCTCTCTCTCCCTCTCTCTCTCTCTCTCTCTCTCTCTCTCTCTCTCTCTGTTCTCTCCCTCTCTCTCTCTCTGTCCTCTCTCTCTGTCCTCTCTCTCTCTCTCTGTTCTCTCCCTCTCTCTCTCTCTCTCCCCTCTCTCTCTCTCTCTCTCTCTCTCTCTCTCTCTCTCTCTCTCTCTCTCTCTCTCTGTCCTCTCTCTCTCTCTCTCTCTCTCTCTCTCTCTCTCTCTCTCTCTGTCCTCTCTCTCTCTGTCCTCTCTCTCTCTGTCCTCTCTCTCTCTCTCTCTCTCTCTCTGTCCTCTCTCTCTCTGTCCTCTCTCTCTCTCTCTCTCTGTCCTCTCTCTCTCTGTCCTCTCTCTCTCTCTCCCTCTCTCTCTGTCCTCTCTCTCTCTCTGTCCCCTCTCTCTCTCTGTCCTCTCTCTCTCACTGTCCTCTCTCTCTCTCTCTCTCTCTCTCTCTCTCTCTCTCTCTCTCTCTCTCTCTCTCTGTCCTCTCTCTCTCTCTCTGTCCTCTCTCTCTCTGTCCTCTCTCTCTTTCTCTCTGTCCTCTCTCTCTCTCTGTCCTCTCTCTCTCTCTCTGTCCTCTCTCTCTCTGTCCTCTCTCTGTCCTCTCTCTCTCTCTGTCCTCTCTCTCTCTCTCTCTCTCTCTCTCTCTCTCTCTCTGTCCTCTCTCTCTCCTCTCTCTCTCTCTCTCTCTCACAGAGGTATACCACCAGGCCGTGCGGTGACCCAGCATAAGCCAATC
>NW_028159472.1:20000-43467 GCF_964263955.1 Coregonus lavaretus
CAGTAGACTGGGACTGGGGAGCAGTAGACTGGGACTGGGGGAGCAGTAGACTGGGACTGGGGAGCAGTAGACTGGGACTGGGGGAGCAGTAGACTGGGACTGGGGGAGCAGTAGACTGGGACTGGGGAGCAGTAGACTGGGACTGGGGGAGCAGTAGACTGGGACTGGGGAGCAGTAGACTGGGACTGGGGGAACAGGTGACGGGGACTGGGGGAGTAGGTGACGGGGACTGGGGGAGCAGGTGACGGGGACTGGGGGAGCAGGTGACGGGGACTGGGGGAACAGGTGACGGGGACTGGGGGAACAGGTGACTGGGACTGGGGGAGCAGGTGACGGGGACTGGGGGAGCAGGTGACGGGGACTGGGGGAACAGGTGACTGGGACTGGGGGAGCAGGTGACGGGGACTGGGGGAGCAGGTGACGGGGACTGGGGGAGCAGGTGACGGGGACTGGGGGAACAGGTGACGGGGACTGGGGGAGCAGGTGACGGGGACTGGGGGAACAGGTGACGGGGACTGGGGGAGCAGGTGACGGGGACTGGGGGAGCAGAGACGGGGACTGGGGGAGCAGAAAACGGGGACTGGGGGAACAGGTGACGGGGACTGGGGGAACAGGTGACGGGGACTGGGGGAGTAGGTGACGGGGACTGGGGGAGCAGGTGACGGGGACTGGGGGAGCAGGTGACGGGGACTGTTTAGGCCAGTCTATTGGATCTAAATGATGTTTCTTAACTCTGGAAACAGAACTTCTCCACTGCAGTTCTTCTATCTTAATTGTCTGTTCTTGGCTGCCTGTCAGGTTTGTCAAAGCTAAATGAGGCGTACCACCGAATACCAGGACAAGATTGGGGCCATTAAATTGTCTCACAGTGAAAACAGATGGGAGAAATGGCAACGCTTTTTCAAGAAAGATTTTTCAGGAAATAGGTGGAAGGCGTCTTTTCTCTTTTTAAGTGATTAAATTATTGTTTTCATTTATTTAGAGAGCAACCACGTCCGACTCCGTCAATTAAGGTTTGCAAGGAGTTACAGTAAGACCCGACTTGATTGTTCACTTCGCTGTCACACACTGACATATAGGCAACTCTACACTTTCGGTTAGAATGTATATCAATCGCAACCGTGATAATTGTACCCCAGTTCAGCACCATGGACAGCGACCATGTTCAGCACCTTGGACAGCGACCATGTTTACCACCTTGGACAGCGACCATGTTTACCACCTTGGACAGCGACCATGTTTACCACCTTGGACAGCGACCATGTTTACCACCTTGGACAGCGACTATGTTTACCACCTTGGACAGCGACCATGTTTACCACCTTGGACAGCGACCATGTTTACCACCTTGGACAGCGACCATGTTTACCACCTTGGACAGCGACCATGTTTACCACCTTGGACAGCGACCATGTTTACCACCTTGGACAGCGACCATGTTTACCACCTTGGACAGCGACCATGTTTACCACCATGGACAGCGACCATGTTTACCACCATGGACAGCGACCATGTTTACCACCTTGGACAGCGACCATGTTTACCACCTTGGACAGCGACCATGTTTACCAACTTGGACAGCGACCATGTTTACCACTTTGGACAGCGACCATGTTCAGCACCTTGGACAGCGACCATGTTCAGCACCATGGACAGCGACCATGTTTACCACCATGGACAGCGACCATGTTTACCACTTTGGACAGCGACCATGTTTACCACCTTGGACAGCGACCATGTTTACCACCTTGGACAGCGACTATGTTTACCACCTTGGACAGCGACCGTGTTTACCACCTTGGACAGCGACCATGTTCAGCACCATGGACAGCGACCATGTTTACCACCTTGGACAGCGACCGTGTTTACCACCTTGGACAGCGACCATGTTTACCACCTTGGAGAGCGACCATGTTCAGCACCTTGGTCAGCGACCATGTTTACCACTTTGGACAGCGACCATGTTTAACACCTTGGACAGCGACCATGTTCAGCACCATGGACAGCGACCATGTTTACCACCTTGGACAGCGACCATGTTTACCACCTTGGACAGCGACCATGTTTACCACCATGGACAGCGACCATGTTTACCACCATGGACAGCGACCATGTTTACCACCTTGGACAGCGACCATGTTTACCACCTTGGACAGCGACCATGTTTACCAACTTGGACAGCGACCATGTTTACCACTTTGGACAGCGACCATGTTCAGCACCTTGGACAGCGACCATGTTCAGCACCATGGACAGCGACCATGTTTACCACCTTGGACAGCGACTATGTTTACCACCTTGGACAGCGACCATGTTTACCACCTTGGACAGCGACCATGTTTACCACCATGGTTAGCGACCATGTTTACCACCTTGGACAGCGACCATGTTTACCACCTTGGACAGCGACCATGTTTACCACCATGGACAGCGACCATGTTTACCACCTTGGACAGCGACCATGTTTACCACCTTGGACAGCGACCATGTTTACCACCATGGACAGCGACCATGTTTACCACCTTGGACAGCGACCATGTTTACCACCTTGGACAGCGACCATGTTTACCACCTTGGACAGCGACCATGTTTACCACCTTGGACAGCGACCATGTTTACCACCATGGACAGCGACCATGTTTACCACTTTGGACAGTGACCATGTTTACCACCCGTGGACAGTATGTATTAATTTGTCGATGTCCATCATCCATTTCGTATTATATGTTACAAATTATAATTTGTATGATATGTTACGAATTTGAATTTGTTGTGGCTAATGTTAGCTAGGTGGCTAACGCTAACGTTAGCTTGCTGGCTAATGTTAATGTGAGGGATTAAAGTTTTTTTATTAAACAAAATACAAACAATCTGATAATGACAATAACAAGACAAGACAACATAAGAACTGAGGACCATATACATGACAATAACAAGACAACATTAGAACTGAGGACCATATACATGACAATAACAAGACAACATATCAACTGAGGACCATATACATGACAATAACAAGACAACATATCAACTGAGGACCATATACATGACAATAACAAGACAACATTAGAACTGAGGACCATATACATGACAATAACAAGACAACATATCAACTGAGGACCATATACATGACAATAACAAGACAACATTAGAACTGAGGACCATATACATGACAATAACAAGACAACATAAGAACTGAGGACCATATACATGACAATAACAAGACAACATAAGAACTGAGGACCATATACATGACAATAACAAGACAACATAAGAACTGAGGACCATATACATGACAATAACAAGACAACATAAGAACTGAGGACCATATACATGACAATAACAAGACAACATAAGAACTGAGGACCATATACATGACAATAACAAGACAACATAAGAACTGAGGACGGTATACATGACAATACTCAGACAAACACACGATATAACACATTAGGACAAGACAGTTATCAGTAATGCCATGGTGTAGCCTTATACAAAAAGAAATAAGAACGAACTATTGTTAGCTTACATTCCATATGGAACATTTTGTCCTCATAGTAACATATATTTACTTTAATTAATATTGTTCAATAACACTAGTCGACTTTGTGAAAGAAATGTGCCTAAAGTTTCCCAACACTCCCCATTGCTCAGCTCCTCCCACTTTATTTGATGCTGTTGAATTTTCTGGTTTCTAGTAGCAATTGTATTTTCAAGGATGAATCGGTGTCTAGCAAAATGGTTTAAAGAATTTTGGTGTTAGAGATGTAGAATTGTTGTGTTTTGTATATGAATATTTTACCTAGCAGAAGTATTGTGTTGTTAATTGAAGGACTGTGGACATTGAAGTCACCAAAGATGATAAGCTGAGGGTTAATATGTAGTCTTGATGGAGTGATGGAAAGCCAGCCTTGAACCTGTAGCCAAAATGAGCTCACTGCCTCTTCTTCATGACATAATCTGCATTTAGAGTCTTGCTCAATACCCCAAATGCAAAAGCATTTTCTTTGTTGACAGGATTTTGATGTTTTGTATGTGAGATTAAAGACCTCCTTCCATGGTATTGGGTTGTCAAATATATCTTCCCCAGTACGCTTGAAATTTGTACGGAATTGCAGATTCAAAGTAAATTGATATATTTCAGAGTTGATTTTATATTTTGTGTCCATTTATACAAAAATATATATTATAGTAGGACGACATAGAGTTTAGTTGTGCTTTCCTTTCTCCATCTTAACTTTCCCTGTGGGGGGTAGCAGACATCAACTGAGCACATCCAGCTGAGCTGTTCAAATATCCCCATAGCTTCTACACAATGTTCCAGAATCAAACAAATGTTCCATCCTTGTCCACAATGTCATTTAGAAAATAATTGTTTTTCAATAAAAGGTTGCCAACAAAGAGGTTGTCCATCAATTTCAATATTTGCATAACAAATAAGTTGCTTAAGAATTTTCTTCAGGGTTTTCAGGTGGATAGAATTGAATTGGAAGTGTAACCATGATTTTTATAGCCTCCTGCATTACCGAAAAAAACAAAAACAATGTTTTGGTAGAGGACGGGTTAGCTAACATGGGTAAGGTTGGGGTTAGGGGAAGGGTTAGCTAACATGGTTAAGGTTGGGGTTAGGGGAAGGGTTAGCTAACATGGTTAAGGTTGGGGTTAGGGGAAGGGTTAGCTAACATGGTTAAGTTTGGGGTTAGGGGAAGGGTTAGCTAACATGGGTAAGGTTGGGGTTAGGGGAAGGGTTAGCTAACATGGGTAAGGTTGGGGTTAGGGGAAGGGTTAGCTAACATGGTTAAGGTTGGGGTTAGGGGAAGGGTTAGCTAACATGGTTAAGGTTGGGGTTAGGGGAAGGGTTAGCTAACATGGGTAAGGTTGGGGTTAGGGGAAGGGTTAGCTAACATGGTTAAGGTTGGGGTTAGGGGAAGGGTTAGCTAACATGGTTAAGGTTGGGGTTAGGGGAAGGGTTAGCTAACATGGTTAAGGTTGGGGTTAGGGGAAGGGTTAGATAACATGGCAACCTTTGGGTTGCTAGACTTTCATGTTATACTGCTACCCATCCACCCCAACCAACCACCCTCCCTTTGTTTTTGCCTTAAGTAAACATCTATCTTATGTAACTATACCAAACATGTCATAATCATTTCATTGTCCCGGATATACGTTTACTATGTTACGTTTAGTCTATGAGACCAGTCTGGCCTATTAAAGGTGCTTATTGCGAAACATGGCACACGAGACTGGTGACAAGTGAAAGAAAGAGTTTATGGAGAGATTTAGAATGAACGCTGACCATGTTTATCGTAGTGAGTGTCTCTCTCTCTCTCTCTCTCTCTCTCTCTCCGTCTCTCTCTCTCTCTCCGTCTCTCTCTCTCTCTCTCTCTGTCTCTGTCTCTCTCTCTCTCTCTCTCTGTCTTTCTCTCTATCTCTCTGTCTCTCTCTCTCTCCCTCTCTCTCTCTCTCTCTCTCTCTGTCTCTCTCTCTCTCTGTCTCTCTCTCTCTCCGTCTCTCTCTCTCTGTCTCTCTCTGTCTCTCTCTCTCTCCGTCTCTCTCTCTCCGTCTCTCTCTCTCTCTCTCCGTCTCTCTCTCTCTCTGTCTCTCTCTGTCTCTCTCTCTCTCTCTCTCTCTCTCTGTCTCTCTCTCTGTCTCTCTCTCTGTCTCTCTCTCTCCCTCTCCGTCTCTCTCTCTGTCTCTCTCTCTCTCTCTCCCTCTCCGTCTCTCTCTCTGTCTCTCTCTCTCCCTCTCCGTCTCTCTCTCTCTCTCTCTCTCTCTCTCTCTCTCTCTCTCTCTCTCTCTCTCTCTCTCTCTCTCACGTGCTTACACCACCAGTAGCAGTTGAAAAAACCCAGTGACGTTTCTCGTGCTCATTATTCTCATAAAAATGATGTTCACTTTTCTCTCTCTGACGCGCATGAACACTGGCCGTCTGACGCCACTTTGGTCCCATTATAAAGTCACCGGAAGGGACGATCCCAGCACGAGCTCTTAGTTGATAATGACTTAATTCTCAAGGTGGGTACCGGAGGATAACGCACTTCCAGTGTCTATCTGTCCACCAGCTGGTTGAGAAGCGGCTTCCACCTTAAGTGTCGGTTAGAGCCAAGAGACACTTCAGGTAACTTGTCTATTTTCTCTTTTTTTGTTGTTGCTGAAGACACGGTAGGCTATGTAAAGGAATCTGCATAACGGTAGAGTAAATCAGTCTATATAATTATAAACAATTAACCATTGCTCCAGATATAGCCTTATGTCATCATTCTCCGATTTGAGGAGGGTTTTGTTAAAAAGGACACATTTGATATTTTAAATACTAATGTCAGATGTTTTGTCGTGATATTGCGACTCTCCCATCAGAAGATGAAGCCAGTTTTAACGCCTCAACAGCTCCACAGACTGTCTGAGGGAGGTGCGTAATTGGGCTTTTTACGCACATACATAGAGGCTGTGGAAACCAGTCGGGGATAAAAAAAAAAAAATAAGACTGTTGTCTTATTTCTTATGTTAGAAAATAGTAACATAATCAATCAAACGAAATAGCCTAACAAAAGATAATTACAATTATAATGTTTTGTCTTTTATGTTGTGTTTTAGGCTATCCAATCCCATCCTTCTCTGCCACTCAATTCAATGTCCCCTTTCTCTCCGCACCGCACCCCCCCCCTGCAGGTCTCAATGCCACCCGGCTCCTAGCGAAGACGCGCGGCTCAGCTCGAAGCTAGAAGAAGAGAAGATGACCGGCATCCACGTGGAGGGACTGGCGGCGATCGCCCTCTTCTACGTTCTGATCCTCGCGGTGGGAATCTGGGCCGCGTGGAAGAACAAGCACGCAGGCGAGGCGGAGGGCACGGACCGCAGTGAAACCATCATGGTCGGCGGCAGGGACATTGGTTTATTTGTTGGTGGTTTTACCATGACCGGTGAGTTTCTTTGTGTGAATGATTGAGATGGGCTAGTCAATTTTCTATTGTGAGTTGATTTCGATTTCACCCGTGTCAAATTCCTATGCATGCAAATGTATTTGGCGAATAAAGGTGATTCTGATTCTAGAAGTTTACACAAAGAATGTTGTAGGCCCATACCTTTTTAATGTTTTATTTAACTGATATAAAACCATTGGTAAAACAAATATATATGCTACTTCAGTTTGATAGCTCATGCTCGATGGTCAGGGGGAAAGCCTTTAATTAATGATACAACAAACATGTTGAATTGCAACATTGAACAGCTTTAGTTTACAGATTTTTTTTTTAAAATACATTATTCCGTGAAGAAACTCACAATTGGTCCAAACGTACAATTTTCAAGCTCAATTCTAAATAAGCGCAATGTCGTGACCTTGTCATTTGCTTTTGGGCGCATCTGGTAATCATGATTCGACCCTATTAATGTAGGCTGAACATGTATATTTTTGTCGTTTTCATTTCAGCGACCTGGGTTGGCGGTGGATATATAAACGGAACGGCTGAGTATGTGTATCTTCCTGGGTACGGTTTGGCTTGGGCACAAGCCCCTTTTGGATATGCGCTAAGTCTCGTCATAGGTAAGTCATGTCAATATATACAGCGCATTCGGAAAGTATTCAGACCCCTTGACCATTTCCACATTTTGTTATGCTACAGCCTTATTCTAAAATTGATTACATTGCCCCCCCCCTCCCCCCCTCATTAATCTATACACAATACCCCACAATGACAAAGCAAAAACAGGTTTTTATCAATTTTTGCAAATTTATTGAAAAATAAAAAACATACCTAATTTACATAAGTATTCAGACCCTTTACTCAGTACTTTGTTGAAGCACCTTTGGCAGCGATTACAGCCTTCAAGTCTTCTTGGGTATGACACTACAAGCTTGGCACACCTGTATTTGGGGAGTTTCTCCCATTCTTCTCTGCAGATCCTCTCAAGCTCTGTCAGGTTGGATGGGGAGCGTCGCTGCACAGCTATTTTCAGGTCTCTCCAGAGATGTTCGATTGGGTTCAAGTCCGGGCTCTGGCTGGGCCACTCAAGGACATTCAGAGACTTGTCCCGAATCCACCCGTGTGTTGTCTTGGCTGTGTGCTCAGGTTCGTTGTCCTGTTGGAAGGCGAACCTTTACCCAGTCTGAGGTCCTGAGCGCTCTGGAGCAGGTTTTCATCAAAGATCTATATAATAATATAATATGCCATTTAGCAGACGCTTTTATCCAAAGCGACTTACAGTCATGTGTGCATACATTTTTGTGTTTGGGTGGTCCCGGGGATCGAACCCACTACCTTGGCGTTACAAGCGCCGTGCTCTACCAGCTGAGCTACAGAGGACCTCTCTGTACTTTGCTCCATTCATCTTTCCCTCGATCCTGTCTAGTCTCCCAGTCCCTGCCGCTGAAAAACATCCCCACTGCTGCCACCACCATGCTTCACCGTAGGGATGGTGCCAGGTTTCCTCCAGACGTGACACTTTGCATTCAGGCCAAAGAGTTCAATCTTGGTTACATCAGACCAGAGAATCTTGTTTCTCAGTTTGGCCGGGCGGCCAGCTCTAAGAAGAGACTTGGTGGTTCCGAACTTCTTCCATTTAAGAATGGAGTTCACTGTGTTCTTGGGGACCTTCAATGCTGCATACATTTTTTGTTACCCTTCCCCAGATCTGTACTTCGACACAATCCTGTCTCGGAGCTCTACGGACAATTCCTTCGACCTCAATGCTTGGTTTTTGCTCTGACATGCACTGTCAACTGTGGGACCTTATATAGACAAGTGTGTGCCTTTCCAAATCATGTCCAATCAGTTGAATTTACCACAGGTGGACTGCAATCAAGTTGTAGAAACATCTCAAGGATGATCAATGGAAACAGGATTCACCTGAGCTCAATTTTTGAGTCTCATAGCAAAGGGTCTGAATACTTATGTAAATAAGGTATTTAAAAAAAAAAATTATACATTTGCAAACATTTCTAAAAACCTGTTTTCGCTTTGTCATTATGCGGCATTGTGTGTAGATTGATGAGGAAAACATTTAATTTCATAAATTTTAGAATAAGGCTGTAACGTAACAAAACGTGGAAAAACTCAAGGGGTCTGAATACTTTTCCGAACGCACTGTATAACAGACTACAGTTTGAAATAACAAAATTAACAATGTAGGCTTACTTGTGAAATATTCCAAATATATTTTATATTCCTCTGAAAGTCCACAACATTCCTGTGCGTTAAAACCTGCCAAAATGCCGCATGCTTCCCGTGTGTGTGTGCAGGAGGTCTGTTTTTCGCCAAGCCGATGCGCTCCAGAGGTTATGTCACAATGCTGGACCCTTTCCAGCAGAAGTATGGGAAGAGGATGGGGGGGCTTCTCTTCATACCTGCTCTAATGGGAGAGATCTTCTGGTCCGCAGCCATCTTATCTGCCCTGGGTAAGTTATTATGGATGGTATACAGCACAGTGTGTGTGTGTGGTGTGGTGTGTGTGTGTGTGTGTGTGGTGTGTGTGTGTGTGGTGTGGTGTGTGTGTGTGTGTGTGTGTGTGTGTGTGTGTGTGTGAGAGTGTGTGTGTGAGAGTGTGTGTGTGTGTGTGTGTGCGTGCGTGCGTGCGTGCGTGCGTGCGTGCGTGCGTGTGTGTGTGTGTGTGTGTGTGTGGTGTCTGTGTGTGTGTGTGTGTGTGTGTGTGTTACTGTCTCTGATTAGGTCCCTGTCTGTCTGTTCCTCTAGGGGCCACACTGAGTGTTATCATAGACATCAACATTAAGATGTCTGTGGTGATCTCTGCCTGTATTGCCATCTTCTACACTCTAGTAGGAGGCCTGTACTCTGTAGCCTACACTGACGTGGTGCAACTCTTCTGTATCTTCCTGGGACTGGTGAGACACTCGGCCATTGTAGCTCAAACGTTTGAAAGCATTTGAATTTGAGAAGGAATAGGCACAACTCTCACTCTTAAAAACACGACGCTCCATTTCTACAACTATTAAAAACACGACGCTCCATTTCTACAACTATTAAAAACACGACGCTCCATTTCTACAACTATTAAAAACACGATGCTCCATTTCTACAACTATTAAAAACACGACGCTCCATTTCTACAACTATTAAAAACACGACGCTCCATTTCTACAACTATTAAAAACACGACGCTCCATTTCTACAACTATTAAAAACACGACGCTCCATTTCTACAACTATTAAAAACACGACGCTCCATTTCTACAACTATTAAAAACACGACGCTCCATTTCTACAACTATTAAAAACACGACGCTCCATTTCTACAACTATTAAAAACACGACGCTCCATTTCTACAACTATTAAAAACACGACGCTCCATTTCTACAACTATTAAAAACACGACGCTCCATTTCTACAACTATTAAAAACACGACGCTCCATTTCTACAACTATTAAAAACACGACGCTCCATTTCTACAACTATTAAAAACACGACGCTCCATTTCTACAACTATTAAAAACACGACGCTCCATTTCTACAACTATTAAAAACACGACGCTCCATTTCTACAACTATTAAAAACACGACGCTCCATTTCTACAACTATTAAAAACACGACGCTCCATTTCTACAACTATTAAAAACACGACGCTCCATTTCTACAACTATTAAAAACACGACGCTCCATTTCTACAACTATTAAAAACACGACGCTCCATTTCTACAACTATTAAAAACGCGACGCTCCATTTCTACAACTATTAAAAACACGACGCTCCATTTCTACAACTATTAAAAACACGACGCTCCATTTCTACAACTATTAAAAACACGACGCTCCATTTCTACAACTATTAAAAACACGACGCTCCATTTCTACAACTATTAAAAACACGACGCTCCATTTCTACAACTATTAAAAACACGACGCTCCATTTCTACAACTATTAAAAACACGACGCTCCATTTCTACAACTATTAAAAACGCGACGCTCCATTTCTACAACTATTAAAAACACGACGCTCCATTTCTACAACTATTAAAAACACGACGCTCCATTTCTACAACTATTAAAAACACGACGCTCCATTTCTACAACTATTAAAAACACGACGCTCCATTTCTACAACTATTAAAAACACGACGCTCCATTTCTACAACTATTAAAAACACGACGCTCCATTTCTACAACTATTAAAAACACGACGCTCCATTTCTACAACTATTAAAAACACGACGCTCCATTTCTACAACTATTAAAAACACGACGCTCCATTTCTACAACTATTAAAAACGCGACGCTCCATTTCTACAACTATTAAAAACACGACGCTCCATTTCTACAACTATTAAATACATGACGCTCCATTTCTACAACTATTAAAAACACGACGCTCCATTTCTACAACTATTAAAAACACGACGCTCCATTTCTACAACTATTAAAAACACGACGCTCCATTTCTACAACTATTAAAAACACGACGCTCCATTTCTACAACTATTAAAAACACGACGCTCCATTTCTACAACTATTAAAAACACGACGCTCCATTTCTACAACTATTAAAAACACGACGCTCCATTTCTACAACTATTAAAAACACGACGCTCCATTTCTACAACTATTAAAAACACGACGCTCCATTTCTACAACTATTAAAAACACGACGCTCCATTTCTACAACTATTAAAAACACGACGCTCCATTTCTACAACTATTAAAAACGCGACGCTCCATTTCTACAACTATTAAAAACACGACGCTCCATTTCTACAACTATTAAATACATGACGCTCCATTTCTACAACTATTAAAAACACGACGCTCCATTTCTACAACTATTAAAAACACGACGCTCCATTTCTACAACTATTAAAAACACGACGCTCCATTTCTACAACTATTAAAAACACGACGCTCAATTTCTACAACTATTAAAAACACGACGCTCCATTTCTACAACTATTAAAAACACGACGCTCCATTTCTACAACTATTAAATACATGACATGTCGGCTGTAGCAGTGTGTGTGAGACCCAGGTCTGATGTGTTCCTGTGTGTCAGTGGGTTTCAGTACCGTTCGCTCTGAACAACCCGGCGGTGTCAGACATCAAGATCAGTGCAGTGAAGGAGATCTACCAAGCTCCCTGGAAGGGAAACATCAATAGAGAAGACACCTGGGTCTGGATAGACAACTTCTGTCTGCTGGTACGTACAGTACTGGATAGACTGGGTCTGGATAGATAACTTCCAGCAGACAGAATATTTACCGTTTAAGGAGTAGTGATTATGTTCAGATTGTAAGGATACTTACTGTTTAGTTCACTATCTCCTCTCTGTATTCTAGATGAATTCACTATCTCCTCTCTGTGATCTAGATGAATTCACTATCTCCTCTATGTGATCTAGATGAATTCACTATCTCCTCTCTATGATCTAGATGAATTCACTATCTCCTCTCTGTATTCTAGATGAATTCACTATCTCCTCTATATGATCTAGATGAATTCACTATCTCCTCTCTGTATTCTAGATGAATTCACTATCTCCTCTCTGTATTCTAGATGAATTCACTATCTCCTCTCTGTATTCTAGATGACTTCACTATCTCCTCTCTGTATTCTAGATGACTTCACTATCTCCTCTCTATGATCTAGATGAATTCACTATCTCCTCTCTATGATCTAGATGAATTCACTATCTCCTCTCTATGATCTAGATGAATTCACTATCTCCTCTCTATGATCTAGATGAATTCACTATCTCCTCTCTGTATTCTAGATGACTTCACTATCTCCTCTCTATGATCTAGATGAATTCACTATCTCCTCTCTATGATCTAGATGAATTCACTATCTCCTCTCTATGATCTAGATGAATTCACTATCTCCTCTCTGTGATCTAGATGAATTCACTATCTCCTCTCTGTATTCTAGATGAATTCACTATCTCCTCTCTGTGATCTAAATGAATTCACTATCTCCTCTCTGTATTCTAGATGAATTCACTATCTCCTCTCTGTGATCTAGATGAATTCACTATCTCCTCTCTGTATTCTAGATGAATTCACTATCTCCTCTCTGTATTCTAGATGAATTCACTATCTCCTCTCTGTGTTGTAGATGTTGGGGGGGATTCCCTGGCAGGTGTATTTCCAACGGGTTCTCTCTGCCTCTTCAGCTACGTACGCCCAGGTGCTCTCCTTCATCGCCGCTGCAGGGTGCCTGGTCATGGCCGTGCCCTCAGTGATGATCGGGGCTATAGGGGCCTCCACAGGTGAGACACGCACACGGACGCACGCACACACGCACACCTGGGGTCCAGGTACTTTATGTATGAATGGTTCTAACGAGGACATCTCTTTCTGTCGTGTCGGTTGATCTACAGTTGTTAGTTGCTTTCCAAACATTTCCAAATGTCTGATGGAGAGTTCCTCATCTGGTAGCCTTATGATGACACAGTATGTCCCCCTTTCCTGGGCGTTGGGGGAGGGGGGGTAGAGAGGGTCCCGGGGGACACCTCAGGGTGTAACCGTGTTCCCCTCAGATCTCTGGAAAGCTCCAGAAAAGATCAACAGCTGGTCCCTTCATCCATTATGGAGGATCTCTCTCCGTCTCTCTCTCTCTCCATCTCTCTCTCTCCATCTCTCTCTCTCAATCACTCTCTCCGTCTCTCTCTCTCTCCATCTCTCTCTCTCCATCTCTCTCTCTCAATCACTCTCTCCGTCTCTCTCTCTCTCCATCTCTCTCTCAATCTCTCTCTCCGTCTCTCTCTCTCTCCATCTCTTTCTCAATCTCTCTCTCTCCATCTCTCCGTTTACTGCTGTGAACTTTGTAAATATTACATCAGAGGAGAAGCAGAAGGGACTGAATTAGGTTTGATCTCCAGGTTTTAACTCCAGCATCAAAGTCCTGCTGGAGAACTGTTTGTTTCATCACTCCATTACAGAGGGAAAGGATATGTTAAGGGAATGATATATAGTTACAGTAGGAATATGTCCAGTGATGGGAGGTGAAATGATACGTTAAGGGGATGATATATAGTTACAGTAGGAATATGTCCAGTGATGGGAGGTGAAATGATACGTTAAGGGATGATATATAGTTACAGTAGGACTATGTCCAGTGATGGGAGGTGAAATGATACGTTAAGGGAATGATATATAGTTACAGTAGGACTATGTCCAGTGATGGGAGGTGAAATGATACGTTAAGGGGATGATATATAGTTACAGTAGGACTATGTCCAGTGATGGGAGGTGAAATGATACGTTAAGGGAATGATATATAGTTACTGTAGGACTATGTCCAGTGATGGGAGGTGAAATGATACGTTAAGGGGATGATATATAGTTACAGTAGGACTATGTCCAGTGATGGGAGGTGAAATGATACGTTAAGGGATGATATATAGTTACAGTAGGACTATGTCCAGTGATGGGAGGTGAAATGATACGTTAAGGGATGATATATAGTTACAGTAGGACTATGTCCAGTGATGGGAGGTGAAATGATACGTTAAGGGAATGATATATAGTTACAGTAGGACTATGTCCAGTGATGGGAGGTGAAATGATACGTTAAGGGGATGATATATAGTTACAGTAGGACTATGTCCAGTGATGGGAGGTGAAATGATACGTTAAGGGGATGATATATAGTTACAGTAGGACTATGTCCAGTGATGGGAGGTGAAATGATACGTTAAGGGAATGATATATAGTTACAGTAGGACTATGTCCAGTGATGGGAGGTGAAATGATACGTTAAGGGGATGATATATAGTTACAGTAGGAATATGTCCAGTGATGGGAGGTGAAATGATACGTTAAGGGGATGATATATAGTTACAGTAGGACTATGTCCAGTGATGGGAGGTGAAATGATACGTTAAGGGAATGATATATAGTTACAGTAGGACTATGTCCAGTGATGGGAGGTGAAATGATACGTTAAGGGAATGATATATAGTTACAGTAGGACTATGTCCAGTGATGGGAGGTGAAATGATACGTTAAGGGGATGATATATAGTTACAGTAGGACTATGTCCAGTGATGGGAGGTGAAATGATACGTTAAGGGAATGATATATAGTTACAGTAGGACTATGTCCAGTGATGGGAGGTGAAATGATACGTTAAAGGAATGATATATAGTTACAGTAGGACTATGTCCAGTGATGGGAGGTGAAATGATACGTTAAGGGGATGATATATAGTTACAGTAGGACTATGTCCAGTGATGGGAGGTGAAATGATACGTTAAGGGAATGATATATAGTTACAGTAGGACTATGTCCAGTGATGGGAGGTGAAATGATACGTTAAGGGGATGATATATAGTTACAGTAGGACTATGTCCAGTGATGGGAGGTGAAATGATACGTTAAGGGATGATATATAGTTACAGTAGGACTATGTCCAGTGATGGGAGGTGAAATGATACGTTAAGGGATGATATATAGTTACAGTAGGACTATGTCCAGTGATGGGAGGTGAAATGATACGTTAAGGGATGATATATAGTTACAGTAGGACTATGTCCAGTGATGGGAGGTGAAATGATACGTTAAGGGAATGATATATAGTTACAGTAGGACTATGTCCAGTGATGGGAGGTGAAATGATACGTTAAGGGAATTATATATAGTTACAGTAGGACTATGTCCAGTGATGGGAGGTGAAATGATACGTTAATGGATGATATATAGTTACAGTAGGACTATGTCCAGTGATGTGAGGTGAAATGATACGTTAAGGGAATGATATATAGTTACAGTAGGACTATGTCCAGTGATGGGAGGTGAAATGATACGTTAAGGGAATGATATATAGTTACAGTAGGACTATGTCCAGTGATGGGAGGTGAAATGATACGTTAAGGGAATGATATATAGTTACAGTAGGACTATGTCCAGTGATGGGAGGTGAAATGATACGTTAAGGGATGATATATAGTTACAGTAGGACTATGTCCAGTGATGGGAGGTGAAATGATACGTTAAGGGGATGATATATAGTTACAGTAGGACTATGTCCAGTGATGGGAGGTGAAATGATACGTTAAGGGAATGATATATAGTTACAGTAGGACTATGTTCAGTGATGGGAGGTGAAATGATACGTTAAGGGGATGATATATAGTTACAGTAGGACTATGTCCAGTGATGGGAGGTGAAATGATACGTTAAGGGGATGATATATAGTTACAGTAGGACTATGTTCAGTGATGGGAGGTGAAATGATACGTTAAGGGATGATATATAGTTACAGTAGGACTATGTCCAGCGATGGTGAGCAGCAGACATGCTGTCACATGACTGTTTGTCATCATCTAAAAGGCTGCAGTAGGGTTGAACTGTTATGGAGGTTTCACACTGGTCTTTCTAACCTGACACACAAGTTCTTAAGACACGGTTGTAGTTCTTCAGTAGGTTCCTTTGACCATTGTGTCTTCCACGGTTGTAGTTCTTCAGTAGGTTCCTTTGACCATTGTGTCTTCCACGGTTGTAGTTCTTCCGTAGGTTCCTTTGACCATTGTGTCTTCCACGGTTGTAGTTCTTCAGTAGGTTCCTTTGACCATTGTGTCTTCCACGGTTGTAGTTCTTCAGTAGGTTCCTTTGACCATTGTGTCTTCCACGGTTGTAGTTCTTCAGTAGGTTCCTTTGACCATTGTGTCTTCCACGGTTGTAGTTCTTCAGTAGGTTCCTTTGACCATTGTGTCTTCCACGGTTGTAGTTCTTCAGTACGTTCCTTTGACCATTGTGTCTTCCACGGTTGTAGTTCTTCAGTACGTTCCTTTGACCATTGTGTCTTCCACGGTTGTAGTTCTTTAGTAGGTTCCTTTGACCATTGTGTCTTCCACGGTTGTAGTTCTTCAGTAGGATTGTGTCTTCCACGGTTGTAGTTCTTCAGTAGGTTCCTTTGACCATTGTGTCTTCCACAGTTGTAGTTCTTCAGTAGTTTCCTTTGACCATTGTGTCTTCCACGGTTGTAGTTCTTCAGTAGGTTCCTTTGACCATTGTGTCTTCCACAGTTGTAGTTCTTCAGTAGGTTCCTTTGACCATTGTGTCTTCCACGGTTGTAGTTCTTCAGTAGGATTGTGTCTTCCACGGTTGTAGTTCTTCAGTAGGTTCCTTTGACCATTGTGTCTTCCACAGTTGTAGTTCTTCAGTAGTTTCCTTTGACCATTGTGTCTTCCACGGTTGTAGTTCTTCAGTAGGTTCCTTTGACCATTGTGTCTTCCACAGTTGTAGTTCTTCAGTAGGTTCCTTTGACCATTGTGTCTTCCACGGTTGTAGTTCTTCAGTAGGTTCCTTTGACCATTGTGTCTTCCACGGTTGTAGTTCTTCAGTAGGTTCCTTTGACCATTGTGTCTTCCACAGTTGTAGTTCTTCAGTAGGTTCCTTTGACCATTGTGTCTTCCACGGTTGTAGTTCTTCAGTAGGTTCCTTTGACCATTGTGTCTTCCACGGTTGTAGTTCTTCAGTAGTTTCCTTTGACCATTGTGTCTTCCACGGTTGTAGTTCTTCAGTAGTTTCCTTTGACCATTGTGTCTTCCACGGTTGTAGTTCTTCAGTAGGTTCCTTTGACCATTGTGTCTTCCACGGTTGTAGTTCTTCAGTAGGTTCCTTTGACCATTGTGTCTTCCACGGTTGTAGTTCTTCAGTAGGATTGTGTCTTCCACGGTTGTAGTTCTTCAGTAGGTTCCTTTGACCATTGTGTCTTCCACAGTTGTAGTTCTTCAGTAGGATTGTGTCTTCCACGGTTGTAGTTCTTCCGTAGGTTCCTTTGACCATTGTGTCTTCCACGGTTGTAGTTCTTCAGCAGGTTCCTTTGACCATTGTGTCTTCCACGGTTGTAGTTCTTCAGTAGGTTCCTTTGACCATTGTGTCTTCCACAGTTGTAGTTCTTCAGTAGGATTGTGTCTTCCACAGTTGTAGTTCTTCAGTAGGTTCCTTTGACCATTGTGTCTTCCACGGTTGTAGTTCTTCAGTACGTTCCTTTGACCATTGTGTCTTCCACGGTTGTAGTTCTTCAGTAGGTTCCTTTGACCATTGTGTCTTCCACGGTTGTAGTTCTTCAGTAGGTTCCTTTGACCATTGTGTCTTCCACAGTTGTAGTTCTTCAGTAGGTTCCTTTGACCATTGTGTCTTCCACGGTTGTAGTTCTTCAGTAGGTTCCTTTGACCATTGTGTCTTCCACGGTTGTAGTTCTTCAGTAGGATTGTGTCTTCCACCGTTGTAGTTCTTCAGTAGGTTCCTTTGACCATTGTGTCTTCCACGGTTGTAGTTCTTCAGTAGGATTGTGTCTTCCACGGTTGTAGTTCTTCAGTAGGTTCCTTTGACCATTGTGTCTTCCACGGTTGTAGTTCTTCAGTAGGATTGTGTCTTCCACGGTTGTAGTTCTTCAGTAGGTTCCTTTGACCATTGTGTCTTCCACGGTTGTAGTTCTTCAGTACGTTCCTTTGACCATTGTGTCTTCCACGGTTGTAGTTCTTCAGTAGGTTCCTTTGACCATTGTGTCTTCCACGGTTGTAGTTCTTCAGTACGTTCCTTTGACCATTGTGTCTTCCACGGTTGTAGTTCTTCAGTAGGTTCCTTAGTTTGACCACTGTCTGCCCTGTTTTTTTCTGGTTCTAAGTTCTTGGTTCTGGGTTCCTGACTGTGTTGTGTGTGTACTGTTCCTCAGACTGGAACCAAAGAAAGGGAGTCCTTTAGACACGGCTGTGGGTTCCCAGTTTCCAAACTGTATGTTGTGTTCGTGGCGTCCCTCAGACTGGAACCAAAGAAAGGGAGTCCTTTAGACACAGCTGTGGGTTCCCAGTTTCCAAACTGTATGTTGTGTTCGTGGCGTTCCCTCAGATTGGAACCAGACCGCGTATGGAGCTGTGCCTCCCAAGGAGAGGGACCAGGCGGACATGATATTACCCATAGTCCTCCAGTACCTCTGTCCTCCCTTCGTCTCCTTCTTCGGCCTGGGGGCGGTCTCTGCTGCTGTGATGTCATCGGCCGACTCCTCCATCCTGTCAGCTAGCTCCATGTTCGCTCGGAACATCTACCAGCTGGCCTTCCGCCAATCGGTGAGCTGGAGGGGGCGGGACCCAAAAAAAACCCTCTATTTACTACATACCATCATCATAGAAATAGTTGAACCACTGTTCTCTGTGTTTGTGTGTGTGTGTGTAACGTTTTATTCCCCCCCCCCCCTCCCTCCCTCCCAGGCATCGGACACAGAGATCGTGTGGGTGATGCGCGTCACCATCTTTGTGTTCGGGGGCCTGGCCACGGCGATGGCGTTGCTAACGGGGACGGTGTACGGGCTGTGGTACCTGAGCTCTGACCTGGTCTACGTCATCATCTTCCCCCAGCTGATCTCCGTCCTCTTCGTCAAGGGGACCAACACGTACGGCTCCGTGGCCGCCTACGTCTTCGGCCTGATCCTGAGGGTCGGAGGAGGGGAGCCCTACCTCTCACTGCCCCCGTTCATCTACTACCCGGGCTGGCAGCTGGAGGAGAGGATCCATCATCTGACTGGAGAAGTGGATCAGATAGTGGTGCAGAAGTTCCCCTTTAAGACCGTCTCCATGCTGGCCTCCTTCCTGGGCAACGTGGCTTTCTCCTACCTGGCCAAGTACCTGTTTGAGAGTGGCAAGCTGTTGCCCAAGTATGACTTCCTGGACGCGGTGTTGGCCAAGCACAGCATAGAGAACATGGACAAGACGTCGCTGGTCAACCGTAACAACATCGTGCTGTCTGAGATGGCGCCCGTCAAACCGCGGCTCAGCGTTCAGCTGGCGGCCGCGTTCACCCGCAGAGACACTCTGGCCGAGGAGGACGACTTCAGTCCTGAAGACGGCCCCCACCCGCGAGACCCTGGACTGACCCCTGACCTCTGACCCCTGACCTTCAAACCGGAACGTCTGGGAACATACGGTTCGTCTCCTGGAGCCGTGGCGTAACCATGGAGCAGGTGCATATTATGATCCAGATCTTCCATACAGAAAGAGACTAAAGAGAGGACAGAAGAGACTGAAATATACATTTTACTAGTTTGATATTTAATCACTTCGATTTGATTTGATCACATCATGGGCAAAGTGAGTTATGAAGACGGAACAGATGGAGGTAAGAGAACACCATTGCAGAACGTTCGTTGAAAAGAGACAAGGGCTACTGTTGCTGCTGCATGTGTCAACCACTGGAGAACGGACCGCCCTTCTGGCGTGTAGAAGACCTGGAACTCTCTCTCCCTGGTCACCGTCTGGGGGATGAAAGGACACAGTTGGGTCCCTATTGTTTCCTCACCTTCTGACCACTTCTTCCCATGGACAAAACATGTCAAGTAAAAGTTTTGTTTTAAAAATCGAAAAGGGATGCTCTCAAAAAAAGTTATTGAATTCAAATGGATTTCCCCACAACACTGTTACTGTGAATTATATCCTAGTATAGATGGCCACCCCATCAAGAGGTTATTTCAAACATGTAATATCCCTTCAGAAAAACAAATACCCTATTACCATGTTGAGTAGAAAATATACACAAATAGGTAGTCGATTTACAGCACTGTAACAATACAAAACATGCAAGCTAATATTTATTAATTCAATGTTGGGTATACAAAACCATCTTTTTTTTTTATTTCATGATATAAAATCTATATAAAAGGAATCAAACAGCAAAGTATTTATAGTAATGTAGTAATTTAATGGCTTTAATGAAATGCTTTTTGTTGACTTTATGTCATAACGTCTATAGTGGTTACTGTGATGTAACTGAGTTATTGCTAAAGGTCTGTCTACTTACATCCTTACTGGGTTCCAGTTAGAAATGTGAGTATTTATTTGTTGTCAACAGCACTGTACAGTGTTTTGTGGGTAAGAGCGTTGTGCCAGTAACCGAAAGGTCGCTGGTTCTAATCCCAGAGGTGAAAAATCTGTCGATGTGCCCTTAAGCAAGGCACTTAACCCTAATTGCTCCTGTAAGTCGCTCTGGATAAGAGTGTCTGCTAAATGACTAAAAATGTGTAAAATGTAAAATGTTTTGTGTGACGTGTATCTGTATATAATATGATATAATATAATAATAATATGTGTAATCTCTGTATATAATATGAAGAAATACATTCTATACAGATGATGCCGGTAGAAATGATATATCTGTTTGACAACAGAGACCGCTTACTAAATCTTTATTTATTTTTTGATGTCTTAAAAGAAAACAACGCTGAAATTGAATAAATTATATTATTTAACAATTTAATGTTTAATGTTTTTGTTGTTGCGCTGTTGTCATAGAAACAGTCCTATATCAACATGTTCTAATGGGGGATCCTGAATATGATTTTTCACATTCACTTTTTGTGTAATCTGGATTTTCAGGGCTACGTACAGTTTATCATCAGGGTTTGGGGACTTTTAATGTTCCTGTTTTTTGCTGATGTTTGTCATTGGTGTGTTGTCATTTTCCCTGTCAGACGTCACAATGAACCCAACCACAGCTCCTTGTTGCTCTTCTTCTCTCAGGGAGATGTTTTAAAAAAAAAAAAAAAGAGAACACAACTGAAAACGTGACAGAAATGACAACGCTCGGCTTGCGTCTCTGTATCCATCAGATGGCCGCAGTGGTCTTAAAATAGGTCCTGTTATTTTATATTACCTTAAGTGCTGTACACGTCTGGTACGGGGGGGGGGTTAGGGGGCGAGGGGAGGGTAGATGAGTTAGGGGGGGAGGGGTTAATGTAGCCTGTTAGAGCCATCGCCCCCTGAGGGGATTGACGCAAAGGAACCACTCCCTCCCTCTCTTCTTGTCCCAGCCCCCCTCCGTTGTCCCCACATTGTCCTCCGCTGCGTCCTTGGGCTCCGGGACCCCAGTCCATAAAGACACAGCCAGAGAGTCTCATTGACAGAGGAACAGCAGAGTGCACTCACCATAATTAACAATTATATGACAGAAACTCAGCCAAAAGTCATCCAGTTATATTCTGGTGGAGGGGGGGGGGGGGGGGGGGGGGGGGGAGGAGGCAGAGGAAGGGGGGAGGGGCTCCATGGCTCTCCTTCATTGATGTTGGAGGAAAATAGCGTTTGGACGCTACCCAATACAGATTCATTCATGGATATTTTAAACTTGGGACGTATTTATAAAAGGTCCTTGTGACGTGTCGTTGATATCTTGCAGACGTTTTGAGTTTTAATGAAGCGTCGTAGTGGCCACCTCTGTGCTTTTCCAGGACCGTATTCACCTCACAAGGAATATATATAATATATAATATGGACTAGACAAGTTAAGAGGTTCAGTTTCTAAACTACGCAGCTGTTCTCTAACTCCTCTGTGATCCATAGAGGACACGAACTACGCAGCTGTTCTCTAACTCCTCTGTGATCCATAGAGGACACGAACTACGCAGCTGTTCTCTAACTCCTCTGTGATCCATAGAGGACACGAACTACGCAGCTGTTCTCTAACTCCTCTGTGATCCATAGAGGACACGAACTACGCAGCTGTTCTCTAACTCCTCTGTGATCCATAGAGGACACGAACTACGCAGCTGTTCTCTAACTCCTCTGTGATCCATAGAGGACACGAACTACGCAGCTGTTCTCTAACTCCTCTGTGATCCATAGAGGACACGAACTACGCAGCTGTTCTCTAACTCCTCTGTGATCCATAGAGGACACGGTTCCACCCCTAGTGTACAACACGGAAATACGACCATCAAATGTACGTCATTCTACTACTATTTTTTTTAGTGATCCAATTGACATTTTAGTCATTTAGCAGACGCTCTTATCCAGAGCGATTTTACAATTAGTGAGCGCAGACATTTTTCATACTGACAGAGAGGGCGTTATGAAATAAATGTGATTTGATTTTGACACAGGAGTAATTTACAGTCAAGGTGTGGTGGGGTGGGGGGTGGGGGGGGGTGGGGGGGGGGGGGGGGGGGGGGGGGGGGGGGGGAGTGACATCCATCAACTGATACGACCTGAGAGAACTCACGTCCTCTAACCCTAACCCCAACGTCCCATTGTCCTGGATCAATCAACTGGCCGGCCCGGACCTTGTTTAACCTCTCCTAGGACCCTGGCTAACCCCCTCCTCTCCCATCCTCCACCCAACCAAAAAGTCATGGATCACCTTATCAAAACTGTGTGTCTCAAGGGATGCATTGAAACACCATGTAAACGTGCCAAACCACGACCACGTAGGAATAATCCCACGTGTTGGAGAATAATCTATTCTACTCTCAGGACTCTAGGGTCTGAGAATGTTGTTTCTAGGACTTTGTCAGAGAGAGACGGAGAGAGAGAGAGACAGAGAGAGAGAGAGAGGACATATATATATATATATATAGAGAGAGAGAGGACAGAGAGAGAGAGAGACAGAGAGAGAGAGAGAGAGAGAGAGAGAGAGAGAGAGAGAGAGAGAGAGAGAGAGAGAGACAGAGAGAGAGAGAGACAGAGAGAGAGAGAGAGAGAGAGAGAGAGAGGAGAGAGAGAGAGAGACAGAGAGAGAGAGACAGAGAGAGACAGAGA